>NC_080173.1:40397859-40607436 GCF_950295315.1 Erinaceus europaeus | reverse complement strand
GTCACCAACATCTAGGAGAGAAAGGACAGGCATCCTGTGGCCTCATGTAGTTCAAAGAAGGGAGATTGCAGCAGGAGGCCACAACAGGGTGATATGTCCACACTGAGCACCCCCAGCCCTGCGGGTACCCAGGTCCCTTGGGCTGTGTGTGCAGCCCCGTGCCCCTCCCACTAGTAGCAGCTGCAGGAGCTCAGCCCTTACCCACAGGTGGACCAATAGGGAAGGTTTTATCTCCTTCCTGGGGCCAATGTGCCCAGTTCCTGTTACTATGGAGACCCCTTGCCCTTGACCAAACCTCCCCACCCCCATCCCCACTCTCAACCCCTCTTTCATCCCCACTCACCTTCCTCCTCCCCCTGCAGCCCCCTGCAGCCCTCTGCAGCTGCCCCCTCCCCCTGTAGTTCCTCCTTTTCTGCCCTTCTTGTGCCCTCAGCCCCCAGCCCAAGGCCAGCACCCTCACCCTCTGCCTGGTGGCTAGAACCTGTCTGCCCTCCATTCCCACCACCCCCTAATGTCTACCCTCCTCCTCCCAGCACCACCCCCCCCCCGTGTGATACCTACTGGGCAGGAGGACAGGGCAGCAGACATGCACCAGGAGGACAGTGGAGGACCACCTCATCAGGGGAAAGGCTTGGGGTTCAGAGCCAGCCCTACTGGATCAGCCTTATCCCTGCCACTCCAGGACATCTGGACCGCTGCATGACCCCCCTCCACCACCCCCCCAACACACACACACACACACACACACACACACACACACACACACGTCCTAAGCCATGGTTCTCAAATGACACAAGGCATTTTGCAGGAAAACCATTAAGATTCTCAGAATGGGGGTTGTCCTGTGGCCCCCATGTCCTCACCAGTGTTCTGAGAAGGACAGTGAGGGAGAAATAGGAAAGAAGCTGTGATGGGTGGGCAAGGGATGTGGGCAGCCTGGAGTCTGAGAAAGAATAGGGTTCATCCTGGGGTGGGGAGGAACCTCCAGGAGGAAGTATCCCTACCCACAGCTCAGTTTTACCATGCAGTGAAGCTGACTCTGGGCTCTTCTTTCTCTTCTGCAGAGAAAGAATCCAGGTCAGATTAAGATACTAGGGTGGGGAGGGCCAGGTGGTGATGCACTTGGTTGAGTGCACATGTTACAATGTGCAAGGACCCGGCTTCAAGCCTCTGGTCCCCACCTGCAGGGGGAAAGCTTTGCCAGTGGCGAGGCAGTGTTGCAGGTGTCTCTCTGTCTCTCTCCCTCTCTATCGTCCCCTTCCCTCTCAATGTCTCACTGTCTCCATGTAATAAGTAAATAATGACAATTTTTAAAAAATACATTAGGGTGGGGGCCATGAAATAATTCACTTGAGTAGTGCACTTCTTTGCCATGTGCACAGCCTAGGTTCAAGCCTGGTCACCACTGCATAGGAGAAATCTCGGTGCTGTTATCTTTCTCTCTGCCTCTCTGTCTCTATTTGAAATAAAAGATGAAAAAAAAAAGATACTGGGGGGGGCAGGCAATGATGCAGTGGTGTACCTGCTTGAGCACACATATCACCATGTAAAGGGACCTGGGTCCCCACCTGCAGGGCAGCGAAGCAAGTTTATAGGTGCCTCTCTTCCTCTCAATCTCCTCCCTTCTCAATTTCTCCTTTTCCTATCAAGTGGAAAGGAAAGAGAAAAAATGAGGGGGAAAGGGGTGGCTGGATTCATAGTGCCAGCACCAAGCCCCAGTGATAACCCTGGTGGCAATAAAGTAAATAAATAAGTTGGATTCTCAAACATGAGGTCCTGAGTTCAATCCCTGGCAGCACATGTACCAGAGTGATGTCTGGTTCTTCCTCTCCTCCTATCTTTCTCATTAATAAATAAATAAAATCTTAAAATAAATAAATAAATAAGACACTGGGATAGCAGCAGGGAGGTGGTACACTGGACCCTCAAGCACCAAGTCCCAGGATCTCACACACTCAAATCCCCTGCTCCACCACTAAGCCACCTTCCCAGCCACATATTGCAGAGAACTGTACAAAAAGAAAAATCATGTAGTCAGCCCCAAAGAGGAGAGCACTTTTGCCACTCAGAGACACACAGGATAGTGCCCCAGAGGCTTCATGAGAATGAGGAAAGGCTTTATTTCAACTGAAGAAGGACAGGAGGACTTTCTGGAGGAAAGTGCTCTTGACTTCAGCCTGGAAAGATAGAGGGAGCAGTCATCCACAGCAGAGGGTGTTTTAGGCAGAGGGAACCACATGCACAAATGCTCAGAGGGATAGAGGATGAGACTACTGAGGGGTCCGCAAGTTATTTTTTATTTATTTATAAAAGTGATTTGTTTATTAGTGTGGGGGAGAGCGAGAAAAACAAAATTAGATTATTATGCCACTGGCACATGTGATACCAAGGGTCAAACTTAGGACTTCATGCTTGAGAACCCAACACTTTATTCAACATATGGGCCTGAAGGTGCAAAGGAGGATGTGTTGGGCCAGCCAGCCTCAGGCATGGTTGCGGTGGGTGGAACACCAGGGGTCCACTGGGGAAAGAGAAACATCTGAGACCTTTAGGAGAAAATGACAGAGGGTTAAAGCTAAAGGTAAGGAGACTGGGACCAGAGGCCAGGATGGGGGGGTAGGGATGGGGGAACCAGGCAAAGGGCTCATGACTACCTGGGAGAGAACAGGGACAAAGAGGTGGGAGTATGGGTGGTGAGCAAAGAGTAACTAGTGCTCCATCCCAGGGGCCAGGGCTTCACAAGCTCCTTCTCCTTTCACTTGCTCCTCCTCTCCTTTCTACTTCTCTCCTCCTCTTCCTCTCCTCTTCCTCTCCTTCCCCCTCCTTCTCATCCTCTCCTTTCCCCTTCTCTTCCTCCTCTTTCCCCTCCTCCTCTCCTTCCCCTTCTTCTTCTTCCTCCTCCTCAGGCAGTAAATTCTCTTTGCAGAACCACCCAAAGCAGGACAATCCTATACTCTCTGTATGGGAGAGCTTATGGCTTACACCTCCTTTAGGAGATAGCAAATGCAGTGAAAACTTAAAGTTCAGCAAGAGAGGTCTCCAAGAGATGGTCCATCCTGGAAGAGCACACACATTTACCTTATGTGAGGATGGGGATTTGATTCCCAGAACACCACAAGCAGGGAATGCCTGCAAGGGGGAAAGCATCATGAGCATGGAGCAATGCCATGGTGTCTCTCCTCACCCCCACCCCCATATAGCTTTAGATTCAATCCCCTGCACCAACAGAAGTCAGAGCTGGGCAGTGCATTGGTAGAAAAAATAAAAATAAATTAACTTAAAATAATAAAATAAAATAAAAGTGACTGTTATTACCACAGTTGATAGTGAGGCATCCAGTCGTGTTCACTCAGAGCCAGGACTTCTGTCCCTCTAGGCAGCCTGAGTCCATCCCTTTCCTGAAGAGACATGGATATCTTTCTCTTCTCTCTCTCTTTGCCTCTCCCTTTCTCTCTCTTGAAATGCCCCTCTGTGAACAGTTGTGGCTGTGGGAAAGGTCTTTCTCATGGTCCACATCTTGGAAACACATAACCTGTATGTTAGTCATGGAGCCAACTTCACATCTTGTTTTTATTTTTCTTTAAAAAATAGTTTTTATTTGTTCTATATGAGGTAAGAAAAGCTGAGAGAAAGAGAGAGAGAGATATGGAATGAATGATGGAAGGAAGCTGCTCCAGTACATGTGGTGCAGGAGGCCAGACCAGGAGCCTCAGGTGTGCAAGTCCAGTGCTCCACCAGCTGAGATATTGTCCAAGCAACTAAGCTCAGATCTTTGAAGAAAAAGGTCACCTTCTTGTCTACCCATGCTTGTTTTTCTCCTATAGGTGAGGCAACCACAATGCTCTCAGGACAAGAGACAGAAAATCAACTCTGGGCCAGCAATGAAACTCACCTGGAAGGGCACCTCCTGTGTCATATGTAGTACAACACAGGTTCCAAACTAGCCACCACAGCACGGGGGGAAGCTTTGATGCTCTGGTATCTCTCTCTCTCTCTTTCATTCTCTAAAAAAGTTGCCTGGAGTTTCACCACTCCTGGTCAAGAGAAATAATTAAAAAATAATAATAAAAAGAATGAAAGAAAGAAGGAAGGGGAGAAAAGACCAGGGAAGGGACTGAAAAGATAACAGTGGTTACACAAAAGACTTTCATGTCTGAAGCTCCAAAGTCCCAGGTTCAGTCTCCAGCACCACCATAAGCTAAAGCTGAGTAGGGCTTTGGGACAGTGAGGGAGGGAGGAACGGAGAGAGGAAGGATGACAACTCAAACTGTGATCTAGACAAGCTCACATTTTTTCGGAGCTTCAGCCCAGATTTCTCAATACTGCCTTCCTCTGCCTTGGCATGTCCTCAGGCCACCAGCTAAACCACCCCCAGAGGCTCCTGCAAAAGTGGTGGCAGGTCTGGATCCTGTGGCCCCTGAGCAGTCACTTTGGCCGGTCAGTGGGCCTGCGAGTTCTGAGTTCCGTCCTGCATTTACTCCCTCTCAGTCAAAGTTCAGGGCGCCAGTATGCCGGGCTAGCTTCGCAGGCGGGAGACAGACGACCAGGGACTCATGGCTGAGTGGAGAGCAGTATTTCTTTATTGACGTGGAACACAGCGCAATCTAAGCTATCTCTAATCACAATCTTCTCCTTCTCTATCTTTCCTCTCTCTCCTCTGCCAGAAGAGTCAGGAACAAAGGAAGTACGTAGGATAAGGGGCAGAGAGAAGGAAGAAGCTACGAACTAGCAAGGACTAAACCAAAATCTCCCAGAGGCAGGGGGAGTGAGACCAAACCAATGTAACAGAATGACCATGTAAATATACCACAACGTCAAGCAATGTAACAGAAGGGATCCCAGAAGCAGAACTAGAAGCATACCAACAACTCCCCGGTGAGTTCACCCCAGGCTGCAAGTGAAAGGACTGTTCTCCAGGTTTTGTCACACAGAAAAATGTGGTTGTGGCTCCAGAGACCTAGAGTAAAGCCTGCTTACATGGGATGGAATGCCTCTTCCAAGGTAAGGTGAGCACCACCTTCCTAGGCCGATCCCCAGTCTTGGTGTGGGTACTCTGCAGCACTAGGCTGTCTACTAGTAAATCTCCCTCGAAGAGACTGCTTTTAGGCTTCTGGGCAAGCTAGAGCCCTGTTCAGGTCTGATTGGTCTGACGGCCAATCAGCACCAGCATCTCTCCCAGCCATCCAATCAGCGTTTCTCCCCACCCAACCAATCTACCTTTCCTTTCAATTTCACACATGCTGGAGAGGAAATCTACAGATCTCGCTGTGACAGCTTCAGGGAGCTGGTTCGGGAGACCTCGAGCACAGAGAACCACAGGGCCACCGGGCAGGCTCGGTCCCTCGAGGCATGAAAAGCCCTGGGAGTCTGGCGGTAGTGCAGCAGGATTAAGCACACATGGCGCAAAGCACAAGGACCCACATAAGGATCCCTGTTTGAGCCCCCCCCCCACCTGCAGGGGAGTCACTTCAAGTCTGCAGGTGTCTATCTTTCCCTCCCCCTCTCTGTCTTCCCCTCCTCTCTCCATTTCTCTCTGTCCTATCCAACAACGACATCAATAACAACAACAATAAAACAAGGGCAACAAAAAGGAATAAATAAATAAATATTTTTTAAAGTTAAAAAAAAAAAAGCCCCACTGCGAAGAGAGGCGAGTAGGGGAGAGTTTCGAGTATCACAGAATGCAGAGGCCTGTAGGGCACTGTGAACTGGAGTGAATTCTGTGAGGGCCTGGGGAGTCCAGTGAGGACCACTAGACAGCTGGGCCGGGTGGGGACAGCCCTCCCTATGTCCTTTTATTTCTTTTGCCACCTAAGAACTAACACACTGATGTACGAATTAGCACATTATCTTGAATTGGCCTGTATGAAAGATACAAGTATTTACAAGACGTTATTCATACATATACATGTGTGTATATTTTATCTTAATTTTTTTTTTGTAGGACAGAGAGAAATTGAGAGTGGAGAAAAAGGGAGGGGAAGATAGAGTGATACCTGCAGCACTGTTTCACAACTCATGAAGCTTCTTCCCTGCAGGTGGGGACTGGAGGTTTGAACCCAGGTCCTTGCGCATAGTAATGTGTGCACTCTAACCGGTGTGTTACCTCCTGGCCCATTTTTTTTCTTTAAATATTTGTGTATTTATTAATAAAAAGGAGGGAGAGAAAGAGAGAGAGTATGAAAGGGATGGAGAACACATCACTCTGGCAATGTGATGCCAGATTTCTTTCTTTCATGAAGTGATCTCCTTTCTTTAAAACTTTATTCATTTATTTGATAGGACAGAGAAATTTATAGGAAAGGGGGACAGGGAAGGAGAGAGACAGAGAGACAAACACCTGCAGACCTGCATCATTGCTCATGAAGCTTTCACTGTGCAAGTGTGAACTGGGGGCTTGAATCTGGATCCTTGTTCACTGAAATGTGTGTACTTAACAGGTGCACCACTGATGGCAACCACCCAATCCAGGTTTTTAACTGAAAACATCGTGCTTGAGAGTCTGTGCTTGTTTTATCCACTGTGCCACTTCCCTGCCTACAATATATAATTTTTATCTTTCCCTTTTAAAATATTTATTTAAGTATTTGTTTGTTAACACAAGGAGGGAGAGAAAAGAGGGAGAGAGAACTAGAGCATCACTCTGGGACATTCAATGCCAGGGATGAACTCAGACCTCATGCTTCCAAGTTCAACATTCTATCCAGTGTGCCACCTTCTAGAACACTATTTTTCTTTTTCTTTTTCTTTTCTCTTTCTTCTTTCTTTCTTTCTTCCCATATCACTGCTCAGCACTGGTTATCAGTGGGGCTGGTAATTGAACCTGAGACCTCTTACATGCATGTTGTTTTAACCGGGCTGGCTTCATGGGCGGGTAACAGAGATGACCAGAGACACACGGCTGAGCTGAGAACGCAGTTTAATCTTTATTCACGAGCGGGCAATGTGCTCCTCCATCTTTCTCCTCCTGTGGCAGAGAGGGACTCTCTCAGTACCTAGGGTAAGGGGCAGGGAGAGAGGTGCGAAAGGAGCAGGGGCTAAACCACAATCTCCCAGAGGCGGGGGGGCGGGGGGTGGTGGTGGGGGTGGTGGCTGAGATCAAACCAATGTGAAGCATACAACAATTCCCCCTTTTCTTTTTAACTAATTGAGCATAGTATCAGGAGTGTGGGGTGAACAGAAACCTATATCGTACAGGCATTTTTAAAAAAGTAACTGGCACAAACATGGAGGAACATGTAAGCAAGCAACAAGAACCAGTGTGCTGCCAAAGGAAGGCCTGAGGGGGTCATTTTTTGCCTCTGTGGGCAAAGCTTTATCAGCTAAAGAAACTTTGCTGCCTCTGTGGGCTTTTGCCTCCACAGGCATTTTTTTTTTTTTGGCTGTGGGCATTACCCAGCATGGGGGGGTATGGCCTAGAGTCCCAAGGCAGCTGGCTGCAGTCAGTCTTTGAACCCAGCAGCATAAAGGGAAGCTGCTGTAGAGTTGTGTAAAGTGTCCAAGAGGTGTACCAGTGAGTCTGATAGAAGTGTCAGTCCAAAGCAGATGTCCGCTGAAGAATGCCAGGGGGTGGAATATTGTATGAGGAAGGTCAGCTGTTGGAATTCTGCTTTTCTGTAGAGAACTTGACAGCTGCAATTCACTTACTTATGAAACAAAACTTGTAGCAGGTTAGAAGTTTACCACAATTGATAACTCTATTACAATTGGAAGTCTTTTTTAGTATGATTTTAAGGTTGTTTAAAGTTTAAACAATAAAATGTGGAAAGCTAAACAGAAGAACCATGGGAAAAAAAAACCTCAGGCATGAGAATCATTAGCATAACCATTGTGCAATCTACCATTTCTAATGGAGAAGGATTTGAGAGTTTTACATATCAACAAGTCTATTTAACCTTTTGTTACACCCATTGAAGATGGAGACACACCCTAGGCGTGCGCAGGTTTTTTTTTTTTAGACTAACTTAGTTAAAATATATTGATTTTTAACTAATTTTTAACTCAGACTTTAAATGTAAGTTAATTTTACCTTTATGAGAACTATGTTGAAAACCTTTTTCATTTAACTCTGTCTGGTTCTTCTTCTTTTAGCGTTTTCCCTTCTTCTGTAGCCAGTCAACAGCATCAGGTTGAGCCTGATGTAAAGTTTCAAGACCTCCTTTGAATCTGGAGAGGTGGCAGTCATTGACTATGTGGGTCATAGTCTGTCTGCAGCTGCAGGGGCAGTTCAGGTCTTCTCTGGATCCCCAGCGATGGAACATAGCGGCACGCCAGCAATGGCCTGTTCCATAGCGATTGAGGAGGGCCCAATCATAATGTGCTAGGTCAAAGCCGGGTTGACGCTTGCAGAGGTCTGTGATGAGGTGTTTGTTCTTTACCTCAGCTGACTGCCAACTCTGTTTCCAAGAGTCTGGAACAGAGAAGTTCATAGGAGACCAGACTGGATGACGAGACGTCAAGCGTTGAACAGGGTGGGCGAAGATATCCGCATATATTGGCAGGTCCGGTTGAGCGTAGACGTGGGAAATGAACTTAGATGATGCCGCATCCCGACAAATATCTGGCAGGGCGATATTGTTAAGAACTGGCAGCCATGGAACCAGGGTGGAATGGATGGTTCCAGAAATTATCCTCATGGAGGAATATAATTTGGAATCGACCAAGTGGACATGGGGGCTACGGAACCATACTGGGGCACAGTATTCTGCAGTGGAATAGCATAATGCCAGAGATGATGATCATAGTGTGGAAGCGCTCGTGCCCCATGAGGAGCTGGCCAGTCTTGCAATGATGTATTCCTTGCGCCCACCTTTGCTGCAGTTTTTATGAGATGTTCGTGAAATGACAGAGTGTGATCGAGAGCAACGCCAAGATAGACTGGCTGGGCTTCATGCCGGATTCTCGTATCATCAAGCTGCACATTAAGCTCACGCGAGGCCAAGGCATGGTGTAGATGGAAAACAGATGATACCGTTTTTGCAGTGCTAGGGATTAGTTGCCATTTTTTTACAGTAATCAGATATCAGAGACATGTCTTTCGTGAGTGTTTCCTCGAGGATGTCAAACTTGGATGCCTGAGTTGCACAGCAGATGTCATCGGCGTAGATGAACTTCCTTGAAGAAGTTTCTGGAAGGTCATTGATGTAAATATTAAATATTGTAGGAGCCAGAACAGAGCCCTGGGGGAGGCCACTTGAGACAAGTCTCCATCTGCTAGACTTGTCACCCAGATGCGTCCGGAATCTTCTGTTTTGGAGAAGAAACGATATAGTGTTGGCCACCCATGGAGGCAGGCATCTTGAGATCTTGACTAGGAGACCACGGTGCCAGACCGTGTCATAGGCTGCTGTGAGATCAACAAAGACAGCACCCATCTTTAAATTCTTCTGGAATCCATTTTCAATGTAAGTTGAGAGGGCCAGGGCTTGTTCGCAGGTAGATCTTCCTGGGCGGAAACCAGCTTGGGCGGGTGATAGAAATTTCTCTGTAAGAGGAGAAATACTTGACAGAAGCAGCCTTTCAAGGAGTTTGTAACACACGGAGAGGAGAGAAATTGGTCTATAGCTGGCGGCCTGTGTTGGGTCTTTCTTTGGTTTCAAAACTGCTATTATCTTTGCATGACGCCAAATTTTGAGCATAGATTCGGATTCCAAGATGTGGGACAGGAATGTAGTGAGCCACTTCTTTGCCGTGGGGCCCAAGTTAAGAATGAGTTCTGGGGTGATGTTATCATAGCCAGCAGCCGTTCCCAGTTTAACCCTCTTCAAAGTGTCTTCCAGTTCAGACAGTGTAAAGGGAGAGAGTTTTGGAGATGGACAAGATAAACGGAAGTGGGATGACCACTCATGGGAAATTTCTCTTTTCCAGACTGGGTCGATCTTAGCACGTCCAACTTGAGTTAGGTGACTGGCCAGTGAGTTTGGAGATATGGGAGGATGGGAGATGGGAGAGGGTTGGCTACCGGCACCCAGACTATAAAGAAGCTTCCAGGCCTTCCTATTTGAGTGGGTGAAGTTCAGACTTTCCGTGAGTTGTTGCCAGCGGGCTTGGCGTGCTGCATCCAGGGAGGCAATGAGATGGTCGGCCACATCTGGATCGCCTGACTCATCATACTGCTTTAGTAGTTACTCACATTCAGCATCAAGACAAGGCGTATAGTTAGCACATCTCTTACTCTGTCTGGTAAGAATATAGCTTTAAAGTTAAATTTTTAACCTTAAAGTTAATGTTTACCAAACTTTAAACACACATGTAAACATGGTCTTCAATACACAAGGAGGAAAACTTTTGTAACAAAGACATGTCATTTTAAACACGAGTTTAGATCTATACTGTCTTAGCCGTTCAGGGAGTGCGTTGTCCAGCGGAGGCTTCTTGCGCAACTTTAGCTCTAGGAATTGTAGGTAGCGATCTCTATAGGAATCTCTGTGTATTCTAGCTTTTCTGACTTCAGAGCCAAGTTGGGGATCTCGGCCAGGGGGCCCAGTTTCAGCAGGGAGCCCGCGGTCTCCAGTCTCTGGGTGGTCCAGGATCTGTCCAGACTTCATAGCAGGAGGGTGGGCGGGCTGGCTGTGCAGAAGGCGCGGGCAGAGGTGCCCCGGGGTGGCGGCCAGGATGGGCTGCAGCCCTGCCTGCCATGCCTGCTGCCCTGCTCTCAGTGGCAGAGCAGCGTGGGGGGAGCCCACGCCCAATGCCCTGTGACATGCTGCAGAAAGCCAGCTCCTGCGGGCTGGCGTTGGGCAGAAACCACAGAGTGGTCCAGAGATAAATGTTTCAGAAACAGCGAAACAGTCTCGTGAAGAAAGGGCAGAGGCCTTTGGAGATCTCTTCACAAGCAGTAGAGAAGGCCATAGTGCATAGGTAGCCAAATTGTCACTTATCTGGGGGATGGGCAGGTCAAGTCCCACGTTGTAGGTGCCATATGTTGTTTTAACCGGGCTGGCTTCACGGGCAGGTAACAGAGATGACCAGAGACACACGACTGAGCTGAGAACGCAGTTTAATCTTTATTCACGAGCGGGCAATGTGCTCTTCCATCTTTCTCCTCCCGTGGCAGAGAGGGACTCTCTCAGTACCTAGGGTAGGGGGCGGGGAGAGAGGTGTGAAAGGAGCAGGGGCTAAACCACAATCTCCCAGAGGCGGGGTGGGGGGGTGGGGGGGTGAGACCAAACCAATGTGAAGCATACAACACATGCAAGTCTTCTACACAGTCACTGTGCTAGTTCCCCTGACCATGCGAATAAAGTTTCAGTGATTTTTTTTTCTCCACTTACTAAAGAGTGTTGGCTTCCAGTGCACTCAGAATTGTGTCAAGGTGGCCTTTTCCTTGGGGTGACAAGTCTTGAGAATGAGTCCTCTGTGTCTCTTGGGATGCTGACTGGGGGCAGGCTGGATCGCTCTGCGCTGTGGTGTGGATGTGGGGAATCTAGAATAGGCTTTGACTCAATCTTTGGGTTTTGAATGGACAAATGGGTGAATGAATGAGTAGAAGAAAGTCTGGAAGTCAGTTGGTGGCACAGCAGGTTAAGCATAGGTGGCGCAAAGTGCAAGGACCCACTTAAAGATCCCAGTTGGAGCCCCTGGCTCCCCACCTGCAGGGGAGTCATTTCACAAGTGGTGAAGCAGGTCTGGAAGTGTCTTTCTCTTCCCCTCTCTGTCTTCCCCTCCTCTCTCCATTTCTCTCTGTCCTATCCAACAACGACAACATCAATAACAACAACAATAATAACTACAACAATTAAACAACAAGGGCAACAAAAGGGAATAAATAAATAACTTTTTAAAAAGTAAAATAAAGTCTAAGGGATGTCTGCCACCTTGTCTGGATTCCTTAAAGGGAATCCCTAAAATGGGGCAGAATCAAATCTTTCTTCTAAGCAGGGAATTGGTCATCTCTGGCTTATGGTGGTACTGGGGATTGAACCTGGGACTTCAGAACCTCAAGCATAAAGGGTTTTTTTTTTTTTGCATAATCATTATGCTATCTCCCTGGTCTTAACCTTCTTCTCCTCCTCCTTTTCCTCCTCCTCTTTATTTTTAGAAAGAAAATGAGGGAGGGAGGATGGGCGGGAGGGAGAGAGAGAGAGAGAGAGACCAAAGCTTCCTTCAGTGCTTCAGCCTAGGTTGTGCACATGGCAAAGTAGCGCACTGTCCAACTAACTATTGGGTTGTTGGAAAAGTCATGATACATTTTTGCATACAAGTACACAGAAAAATGCACCATGACATTTCCAACAGTCCAATATATCCCCAGCCTTTGAATAGAATCTCCTGTCCCCACAGTGTTCAGATAGCTGAGCTAAGCATGGGTGTCACTTCCTCCTTATGGTCTCTGCTGTAGATCAGAGACCTCAAGGGGCTCCTCTATGCTCTGCCCAGCCTGCACCCCCACAGGCACTCTGAGACTGGTACACCCCTCCTTATCTCCCCAATGGGCCTTCCTTACTGGTTTTTGAACACTGGGGAGATGTTTGCAAGCAGTAACTTCACTTATGCCAGCCTCTAAGGAAGGAGGCTGAAGGAGCCCATTCACAGAGGCCAGTCCTGAAGGAAACAACAGCAGCCACAGTGAGCTCCAAGGCACCCAAGTGTCTGTGAGTTCTCACTAGCTTGCAAGATGGGCATCACTGTACTGCCCTAGAAACAAGAAGTTGCAGCCCAGGAGGTGGCACAGTGGATACAGCATTGGACTCTCAAGTGTGAGGTCCTGAGTTCAATCCTGGGTATCTCTTGTGCCAAAGTGATGCTCTGGGTCCCTCTACTCTTAATAAATAAGTATGGAAGGAAGAAAGGAAGAAAAGAAGGAATGAAGGAAGGGAGGGAGGGAGGGGCTCTGTGAGTCAGGCAGTGGTGCACCTGGTAGAGAGCACATGCTACCATGCACAAGGGCCTGGGTTCAAGCCTCTAGGCCCCACCTGCAGGAAGGACACTTCATAAGCAGTGGAGCAGTGCTGCAGTTGAGTTTCTTTCTCCCTCCCCCTAAATTTCTCTGTGTCTATCAAAAGAGAAAGAAAGAAAGAATCATTGGGAACAGTGGATTCATACAAGCCCCAAGCTCCAGTCATAACCTTGATGAGCAAAAAAATTAGCATTTAATGTTGCTATACCAAAAGTTCTGGTTTCCTTGGCAGGACTAGACCAAATAATTGGTATACAACTTGAAGGCTAGACATTCCCATTTCCTGACCTAAAAGGAAAGAAAAGAAAAACAAACAAACAACAACAAAAAAAATAAATAAAGGATAACAGAGGACCTAGTGGGAGTTGTATTGTTATATGGAAAACTGGGAAATGTTATGCATGTACAAACTATTGTATTTACTGTTGCATGTAAACATTAATTCCTCAATAAAGAAATTTAAAAAAATAGCTAATGGGGGGGAGTCTGGCAGTAGCGCGGCGGGTTAAGCGCATGTGGCACAAAGCGCAAGAACCATTGGAAGGATCCTGGTACAAGCCCCGGCTTCCCACCTGCAGTGGAGTTGCTTCACAGGCAATGAAGTAGGTCTGCAGGTGTCTATCTTTCTCTCCCCTTCTCTGTCTTCCCCTCCTCTCTCCATTTCTCTCTGTCCTATCCAACAACAATAATAACTACAACAATAAAACAAGGGCAACAAAAGGGAGTAAATAAATAGCAAAAAAATAAAAATTAAAAAAAAAGCTAATGGGGGAGTCAGGCGCCAAGCACAAGGACGTAAGAATCCCGGTTTTAGCCCCCGGCTCCCCACCTGCAGGGGAGTCACTTCACAGGCAGTGAAGCAGGTCTGCAGGTGTCTCTCTTTCTCTCCCCCTCTCCAGCTTCCCCTCCTCGCTCCATTTCTCTCTGTCCTATCCAACAATGATGAAATAAATAACAACAATAATAATAACAACAATAAAAAAACAACAAGGGCAACAAAAGGGAAAATAAAGAAACTTATAAAAAGAAAATAAATTTTTTAAAAAAAATACAGCAAAATAAAATAGCTAATGGGACTGGTAAAGTCATATAGACACCAAGACCCAGTGATAACACTGGTGGAAAAAAAAAAGGAAGAAAAAAATGAATGAATGAAAGAGAAAGAGAGAGAGAGAGAGAAGGAAAGAAATGAGAGGCTTAAGGGGTGAGTGAAATAGCTCACCTGGACTGTCAGTGTGCTGCCTTGCCATTTGTGTGACCCAAGTTTAACCCAGCCCCAGCACTGGAGGACACTTCTGTCTGTCTGTCTGTCTGTCTGTCTGTCTGTCTGTCTGTCTATCTATCTATCTATCTATCTATCATCTATCATCTATCAGCCATCTATCTATGGTGGGTGGGGTGGGAAGAGACAGACCTACCCAGGGTCACTCTGTTGGCATGGGGCAGACCTGGGCCACATCCCCTCTGCTCTTGCACTTACTCCAGGGTTACTCACTTCTAGCTCCATTCACCACACAGGAGGCCCATCCCGGCAAGCCTTCCTCCTCACTCTGGTTGCTATTTCCTCCTCTGCAAAATGCAGAGGTGTCACTTCATGCATGGATCCAAATGCACAGAACACACACACAGTAAGGTGCTCAATAAACCACCATAAACCACCATTAATATGCTTACTGACGGAGACTTGAGACACAGCCCACACTCTAGGAGGCTACAGTTCTCCTGGGTGAGGATTGCTGGGCACACATGAACTCTGCTCTGCATTTCCTGTTTCCCCTAGCCTCAGTTTCCCAGGGTGAGCCAGGGGGTTTCCAAAATGATATGAAAGGCTTCCTTTATTTTTATTATTTTTTAAAATATTCTTATTTATCTGTTTATTTTTTTAATAATTTATTTATTCATGAGAATGATAGGAGAGAGAGAAAGAACCAGACATCACTCTGCTACATGTGCTGCCGGGGATTGAACTTGGGACCTTATCCATTGCACCACCTCCTAGACCACATTATTTATTTATTATTGGATAGAGACAGAGAAAAATTGAGAGGGGGCGGGAAGATAGATAGACAACTGCAGCCCTGCTTCATCACCCATGGAGCTTCTCCCCTGCAGGTGGGGACCAGGGACTTGACCCTGGGTCCTTGTACACTATAATGAATACACTATAATGAGTACACTTACAAGTGCACCACTGCCTGGCTCCAAGGCTTTCTTTGCATTTCTATTTGAGTTTAAACCCAGTCGTGGCCTAGGAAGTGGTGCAGTGGCTAGAGTTGCTGTACCCTGGGGAAACAATGAGTTTTTCTTTTTCTTTCTTTTATTTATTTATTTATTTATTTTTATTTATTCCCTTTTGTTGCCCTTGTTGTTTTATTGTTGTAGTTATTATTGTTGTCGTTGTTGGATAGGACAGAGAGAAATGGAGAGAGGATGGGAAGACAGAGAGAGGGAGAGAAAGATAGACACCTGCAGACCTGCTTCACCGCCTGTGAAGCGACTCCCCTGCAGTTGGGGAGCCGGGGTTCAAACCGGGATCCTTATGCCGGTCCTTGTGCTTTGCGCCACCTGCGCTTAACCCGCTGCGCTACAGCCCGACTCCCTCTTTTTCTTTTTTTTAATGAGATTTATTTATTTTATTATTATTTTTAAATTTATTTATTTTCCCTTTTCTTGCCCTTGTTGTTTTTTTATTGTTGTTGTAGTTATTATTGTTGTTGTTATTGATCTTGTCATTGTTAGATAGGACAGAGAGAAATGCAGAGAGGAGGAGAGATAGACACCTGCAGACCTGCTTCACTGCCTGTGAAGTGACTCCCCTGCAGGTGGGGAGCTGGGGGTTCGAACTGGGATCCTTACTCTGGTCCTTGCGCTTCATGCCATGTGCACTTAACCTGCTGCGCTACCGCCTGACTCCCCAAGACTTATTTATTAATAAGAAAGAGAAGAGGGGGGAGGGAGGGAGAAGGTGAGGGAGAGGGAGAAGGAGAGACAGCAGAGCATCACTCTGACACATGCAATGCCAGGGACTGAACTCAGGACCTCATGTTTGTGGGTCCAGCAACTCTAACCACTGCACCACTTCCTGGGCCATTACTGGGATTAAACTCAAATGGAAATGCAATGGAGGCCTTGGGACCAGGCAGTGGTGCACCTGGTTAAGTGTACCACTTGTTTATTTTATGAGAGAGAGAGAGAGAGAGAGAGAGAGAGAGAGAGAGGCCAGAGAACCATTATTGGATGTGGAACTGGAAACCCTAGGTGTGTGAGTGCTGTGCTCTACCAATTGAACTATCCAGTCTAACACACACACACACACACACACACACACACACACACACACACACACACACACCAGCCTCTGGACCCTATCTTGAGCTAGATCCCTCCCTTTTCCTTGCCTTCCAGTAGTCTGTCCCTTACCCCACCCTCACCCCCACAGGCGTTTCCTTTTGATCTGAGATAAACCTTCCCTCCTCCCCCCTAGTTCAGGGCCAAGATTCCAGGGAGAGGAAGAAGGAAGGACCCTTGAAACACGAGGTTCTGGAGTTGGTGATTCAGATGTAACTGTGGCAGTGGGGCCCCAAGCATTGAAGTATTCAAGGCAGTTTGGCTGCAAAACTTGCAAATACTTAGTACTGCTCTCCAATCAAAACAAAGCCTAGATTCCAGCTCAAGCTGCAAGTTCAGACCTTCCTCCCAAGTGGCTGGACTCAGAGCCCACTCCTTTCTTAGCCTGGGAGGCAACTCAGGCACTGCCTGCCACAAGACCCCTAGGAGGACTTTTGTTAGCTAGTTTGTTTTTCTACCAGGGTTATTGGTGAGGCTTCATGCCTACATGACCAGTGGCCATTTTCTCCCCTTCTTCCTTCCATCTCCTCCTCCTTTATTTATTTATTTATTTATTTATTTATTTATTTATTTTTGCCTCCAGGGTTATTGCTGGGGCTCAGTACCTGCACCATGAATCCACTGCTCCTGGAGGCCAGCTTTTCCCTTTTGTTGCCCTTGTTATTTATCGTTGTTGTTATTATTATCATTGTTGTTATTGCTGTCGTTGTTGGATAAGACAGAGAGAGATTGAGAGAGGAGGGGAAGACAGAGGGGGGAAAGAAAGATAGACACCTGGGAGTCGGGCGGTGGCGCAGTGGGTTAAGCGCACGTGGAGCAAAGCGCACGTGGCGCAAAGCGCATGGACCAGCATAAGGATCCCGGTTCGAGCCCCCGGCTCCCCACCTGCAGGGGAGTCGCTTCACGGGCGGTGAAGCAGGTCTGCAGGTGTCTATCTTTCTCTCCCCTCTCTCTGTCCTCCCCTCCTCTCTCCATTTCTCTCTGTCCTATCCAACAACAAAGCAACGTCAACAATGGCAATAATAACCGCAACGAGGCTGCAACAACTAGGGCAACAAAAAGGGGGGAAAATGGCCTCCAGGAGCGGTGGATTCATGGTGCAGGCACCGAGCCCAGCAATAACCCTGGAGGAAAAAAAGAAAAAGAAAGATACACACCTGCAGACCTGTTTCACCTCTTGTGAAGTGACTCCCCATGCAGGTGGGAGCCAGGGGCTCGAACCAGGATCCTTATGTCGGTCCTTATGCTTTGCGCTATGTGTGCTTAAACCGCTGCACTACCACCCACCCACCCCTTTCCTCTCCTTCTCTTTCTTCTTTTTTTCTGATAGAAAGGGGAGGGAGTTGAGTGGTAGCACAGCGGGTTAAGTGCACGTGGCGCAAAGCGCAAGGACCAGCATAAGGATCCCAGTTCCAGCCCCCTAATCTCTACCTGTAGGGGAATCGCTTCACAGGCGGTGAAGCAGGTCTGCAGGTGTCTTTCTCTCCCCCTCTCTGTCTTCCCCTCCTCTCTCCATTTCTCTCCGTCCTACCTAATAACGACGACATCAACAACAGCAATAATAACTACAACAACAATTAAAAACAACAAGGGCAACAAAACGGGAAAATAAATTTAAAAAAAAAGAAAGAAATAGAAAGGGGAGAAAGAGGGAGAGAGAAGCAGACAGAGAGACACTTGCAGCACTGCTTCACTGCTCTTAAGCTTTCCCCCTACAGGTGGGTCCTTGCACATGGGTGTATGTGCACTCTACCAGGTGTCCCACTGTCCAGTCCCACCCATGGGTGCTCTTGGCTGGTCCCACACCCACCCTCTGTCCCCTGTCACCTGGCATACCAAGGTTCCCAGGTCCTGATTCCCAAAACCTGGGTCTGTTCCTTTATATGGCAATAAAAAGACAGAGTTTCCATGCAGATGTGATTGGATTAAAGGTCTTTGGATGGAACAGTTATCCTGAACTATGCTGTTTGCCCCACTGTAATCACAGGGGTCCTGACAAGAGGAGATAAGAAGGTCATGGGAGGAAGTAGGAGTTGTGAAAGAGACAGCCATCATGCCCCTGTCCATGCCAGCTCCTGAGGGTCTCCTTGGGGGTCAGGGGCCTGCAGTGCTGAAGCCACAAAGAGAGGAAGACAGAAACAGTCTTCCTACAGCCTTCTGGGGAAGACCCAGGAGCTGGTGCTGTGGATAAAGTGTTGGACTCTAGAATGAGGTCCTGAGTTTGACCCCAGCATTGCATATGCCAGAATGATGCTCTGGTTCTCTCTTTTTATATATATTTTAACTTTTTTATTTAATTAATAGGACAGGGGGAAATTGAGGGGGACTGTAGAGGAGAGACAAAACTTATGAAGCTTCCCCCACTGCAGTTGGGGACCAGGGGCTTGAACCCAGGTCCTTGTGCTGGGTAACACATGCATGGTGTGCCACCATCCATCCCTAGTGTTTCTCTCTCTTGATTTTATTTATTAATGAGAAAGGAGCATAGAGAGAAAGAACCAGACATCACTTTGGTACATGTGCTGGCGGGAGTTGAACTCAGGACCTCATGCTTGACAGTCTAATGCTTTATCCATTGTGCCACCTCCTGGACCATGCCCAGTTCTCTCTGTCTTTATATGCCATGAGAGAGACCAGAATGTTATGCTGGCATATATGGTGCCAGAGGTGGAATCAAGGCACAAGGATTGATGTCCCCACCTCATCCATCAGACAGCAATAAACTAAAGCAAACACCTGCTTCTGAGAGTGGACCATGTGTGGCCAATGTGCTCTCCCAGACTTGGGGGACCTGCTAGTTTCACAAGAGCCTTTTTTCTTTGGGCAGAGGAGGCAGCCTCAGTGACCCCCATGGAAAGTCAGGAGGCCTCCAACTGTGAGGAGTCTGCTGAGATGTCTCATAGCAGTTTGCCCCCAAGGCTGCCTACAGGAGCAAGTTAGAGTAGCTGGACTAGACGAAAACCCAAGAAGCTTCTGGAAAGAGAAAACAAATGGATCCCAGTCACCTGGTGTTTGATATCAACATTGACAGTGTCTGCAGTTTGCAGACCAGGCTCTGAGCCAAACACTGTTACATATACCTCAACACATTCATCCTCCCAACAGTCCTGGCAAGAGGGTACTACCATCACCCCCTTTTATAGGCAAGGAAACAGGGGCTCACCAAGCATGTGTTTGCCCAAAGACACCCAGCAGGACATAGATTCAGAGGAATCTGATTTAGAGACCAGCTCTCTGTCCCCCAAGAGGCTAAAACAACACAGCCACGTGGCCCAGGAGGTGGTACAGTAGCAAAAGTCATGGACTCTCAAGTATGAGGTTCCAAATTCCATCCCTGGTATTGCACGAGCTATAGTGATGCTCTGCTTTTCACTCTCTTTCTCAATAATGAATATATCTTGGTGCGTGTGTGTGTGTGTGTGTGTGTGTGTGTGTGTGTGTGTGTGTGTGTGTGTGTTACACTAGCCAAACAGTTTCCATTATATAGACTAGTATTGCATCCGGATTCCTCATCAAGCCCTGAATACCCTGGCCCTCCATTGTGGCTTTGCCTCAACTTGCCCATTTATGTGTCTCCCTGCTTATTACACATCAAGTTTCCATTTGCTGCAGGACCTTTGCAGGTGTTCTTCCCTTTGCTCATGGTGCTCTTTACCTGGCCTTCCTCAGGACAGATGCCTTCATTCTCTGTTTACTCACAGTTAATTAGTCCCTATGCATTAATCATCTGCTCTTTTTCTCCTAGTACTCATTACCCTAGATTTTTTTTTTTTGTAAAGATAGAGATAAGCAGAGGGGCAGAAGCAGAAGCAGAGAGAGCAGGAGGGACACTAACCACAGCACTGACATTTTCTCCAGTCCAGTGGGGGCTGGACTCCAACCTGGGTCACTCACACCTGGCAAAATAGCATACTATCCAAATGAGCTATTTTTCAAGTTCTGTATTCTTTCTTTTTAATATTTTATTTGTTCACATATTTATTTTGTATAGAGACAGAGAAGTTGAGAGAGAAGAGGGAGATAGAGTGGAGGAGAGGGGCTCGCTGAGGAGACAACATAATCATTATGCAAAGAGACAATCATGTCTGAAGCTCCCAGGTTCAGTCCCCAGCACCACCATAAACCAGAGCTGAGCAGTGCTCTGGTCTCTCTCTTCATACTCTGTATTTCTCATTAAAATAAATAAAATAATTTTTAAAAAAAGAGGAGAGAGAGAAACATGCAGAACTTCTTCACCACTCATGAAGCCCCCTTCCCATGCAGGTGGGGACTGGCAGCTTCAACTCAAGTCCTAGAGCATGGTAATATGTGCTCTCTGCCAGGTGAGCCACCACCCAGCCCCTCCCTTCTTCCTATCTTTCTTCCTTCTTTTTTCTTTTTCTCGTCTCCTCTTTCTTTCTTCTTAATGCAGGCAGTTCACATGTGATTCCACCCCACTCCTGGGCTAATTTGTTCATATCCTCTCTCAGCCTCTCTCTCTCCTAGAGTACTGCTCAGCTCTGGCTTATGGTGGTGTGGGGGTGTTGAACCTGGGACCTCAAACATGGAAGTCTTTTGCGTAACCGTTATACTGTCTCTCCACCCTCTGGGCTAATTTTCATTCTTTCGATTTCAGATAGAGAGGAAAACACCAGGTCACCACTTCACCATCCATGGAGCTGTCCGCGGTACTATCTTTGGTGCTCCGGTGTGGTGCAGGGACTCCAACATGGTAAGGTGTGTGCTCCACCGAGTGAGCTGTCTCCCAGTCCAGGAAAGTATCTTCTTTATTTGCCTCAAAATAACCATTATTTATTAACGAGAGAGAGAGAGAGAGAGAGATGAGAGTCACTCATGCAATGCCGGATATAGAACTCAAGACCTCAGGCTTGAGAGTCCACCGCTTCATCTGCTGCACCGGTCCTAGAGCAGCGTGTTCTGTGTGCATGTGGGCTTGTGCCCGCTGTCCTTTCCCAGCATGACAGCCCTGTCCGAGTGGCTCCCCAGTGCCCAGTGAGGTGCCCGGTGGTGAAGGAATGCTTGTGAACTATGTCTGAAAGGCAACATGCTTCCCTGAGTAAAGAGCCCGCTGGCGGGTCTCAGGGCGAGCGGGAGCTGCAGCCAGAGCTCCAGGCCTCCCGGTTCCGGGGTCGCAGCCCCCTCCCCCGGCGCGGAGGGCGCAAAGGGCCGCGGGGCCGCCAGGGGGCGCTGCCGGGGCGCGCTCAGCCCACCTGGCGCCCGGGGCCGCGAGCTCCTCTAGGCCGCCTGCCGCCTCTGCCGGGGACTCTCCGCCGCCCCCGCCGCCCCCGCCGCCGCCGCGCTTCCTGCGCTGGGGATCGTCTTCCCCGCGCCGCCAGTAGTAGGCCCGGCCGGCGGAGGCCGCTCTCCGCCCGCCCGCGGCGGGGCTCCGATCGGCGAGCAGGCCGAGGCGGGGCGCCCCCCATGGCCGTGCGGGCCTCCGCGCCGCCCAGCAGCCGCGCCGGACCCGGGGCCCCCGCGTGACCGAGGTGAGCGGGCTGCACCCGGGGTTCGGGGGGCCGGAGACGGGGCGCGGGCGGGCGGCCGGGGGCGGGAACCGGAGGAAGGGCCCGGAGCTGCGGGCCCGGGGCGTCGTGGCAGGGACCCCGCGGGGTGACGCGGCAGCGGGGGGCGCGGGCTAGGCCGGAGCCGCGGGTTCCCCGCGCGGGGGCTACTCGGACCCCGGCCCGGACGCGGGAACAATGCACTTCGGGTTAAGGCAGGGGCGCGGCGCCGGCGGGGCCTCCCGGGTTTGGGCGGGCCGCACTCCGAGTCCCCGCGTCCCCGCGGGCCGTGCGCGGTCAAGGGCATCCCGGCTGCTTGCGGGGCGGCCCCGCCGCGGCGGCCGGGCTGCGGAGAAGGGGCTGACGTCAGCGCGGGGCGATCGCTTCTTTTATGTCTTTTTGTTTCCTTCCTCCCTGCCTCCCTCCCTTCCTCTCTCTTTCTCAAGTTGTCTGATGCTTTGGGAGGGGCGTGGGGGTCGTCCAGCTCCGGTATGGAGGCTCCTGACTGCTGTGGGAGCACCAGGTTGGGAGCTCTGCAGTCCTCCACAGGGACCTCACTGCCCAGGGCCAGGCCAGATGCATGGGTTGGGGCAGCGATGGAGTGGACATACACACACACACTCACACGGCTGCATGTCGAGGTGCTCAGGGATGTGATCCCCTGGTGTGGAAGCTGCAGAGGAATCTTCAAGTCTCACCCCTCCCCGTGAAGCCGGGGCTGTGGGCCACCAGGAACAACCCCCCTCCCCCCCCCCAGAAGGACATTCTTAGGCGGCAGAAAATAGCCTTCAGGGAGACACAGGCTTTCAGGACTCTTGGGAGGCCCAAGCCTGATCCTCTGGGCAGGCTGTCCCTACAGACCTTGGTGGGGAGCACGGTGTGGAAGGGTGTACCAGCTTGCCCTCCCCACACCCCACTTCCTTCTCCACAGAGGACCCCCCCTTTGGACCAAGAGAGCCTGCATGGTCCTGGTGCAGAGTCCCCCACATTCTAGCCAGTAGCCTACAGTCAGAAATACCTTTTCCATCACAATTCTGATTACCTCCACAATTCAGACATGAAACAGAAGTTTATTGGAGGAATTCTTCTGTTATATCAAATGACTTCATGCTTTCTGTTCTGGACTTTTTTTTTCTTTTCCTTTTTCCTGATGTGACCTATTAAAGTGATTATACATCTTCTGATTATGCCCAGAGTTTTTTTTTTTTTTTTAAACAAAAAGCAAGTCTAAAAAATAAATGTGGCTTCAAAAACATTAGTTGAAATCCTAACAATTCCCATTTTGTTATGAGAAAAAGGACTGGGGCATCACTCTGTCATATGCAATACCAAGGAATCAAACTTGGGATCTCATACTAGAGATGCCTTATCCACTGCACCAATTCCTCTGATGCCCTCTTTTTTTAAAGGTGGCTCCCTCTCTCTCTTTCTCTCTCTCTCTATATATATATATATATAATCTTTATTTATTTATTTATTGAATAGAGACAGCCAAAAATTAAGAGGAAGGGGAGATAGAGAGGGAGAGAGAAAGAGAGACACATGCAGCACTGCTTCACCACTTTGAAGCTTTCCTCCTGCAGGTGGGAACTAGGGGCTTGAACCTGGGTCCTTGCATATATGCATTCAACCGGGTATGCCACCACCCATGCCCTGTGGCTCTGTTTTTTTGAGGTCACACTTGGGCAATGCTTTCATGGTGAATAGCCAAGTAGCAGAGAGTAGCATGTTCAGTGCCATGACTCTTCTCCCCCCACACACACACACAGTTTAAGTACCCCCTTGCAGACACTATGAATACTTGTATCATAGCCACAAACACAGTTTTATTTTCTCAGAGTGAGAACACATCTCAGCTCTTCTTTTCTTTCTTTCTTTCTTTTTTTTTTTTTATGAGAGAAATGGAGCCCCACACCACCATCTGAGGAGTTGCAGTGACCTTGTCTCGTCTCTGTGGCACTTGAGACCAAGAGCCCAGAGTCTCCCAAGTGCATAACAAGTGACAGCCACCTTTAACCTGGGTCCTTGCACATTGTAACATATGCATTCAACCAGGTGTGCTACCACCCACGCCCTGTGGCTCCATTTTTTGAGGTCACACTTGGGCAATGCTTTCATGGTGAAAAGCTTCTTGTTTCTCTCCATCTGCATTGGACACAGCACTGGGTGTGTGTACGGGGGGGGGGAGGGGTTAGTCACTCTGTGCCTCCTCTGTGTCCCTGTCTGTGTGATGGAGCTGATTACAGGAGCAGCCACACAGGACTGGAGCTATTCCACATAGACCTGTAGAATCTAGAATGCTGCCATGCCCACAAAAACCCTTGGAGCTGGCCTCATTGCTGCTTTCTCCAGGGTATTCCAGATTGCCCCTTGCTGTGCTAACCACTATTTCTATACTCCCACTGATGGGTAGCTCCAAGGGCTGTGTGCACACAGGGCAGATACTGAGTGGTATCTTTAATGGAAAGGCAACTGGATTCAGTGGCCTGAGGGAACAGGCATAGGCACAGGTATATACTTTCAGGGGCCCACAGTCCTTAGTTCGTGGAACACTTAAGGCCACTGCAGGACAGATTCAGGCAGTAACCAAGCAGACCAGCCTCATGCCAGGGTCAAAGAGGAGCATGGGGAGTGCAGTGGGAAACCAGGTGTGCCCACATGGGATTAAGGGTTGCAGGGGACAGTGTAGTCAGGGCTCACTTCCCGGCAGGTAAACCCATGGGGGCTTAATGGAAGAGGGTGCTGTAAGCAGATGCTTCCTGCCCAGCTCAGTGAGGCTGAGAAGGGTGCTCTGGGTGAGGGAACATAGCCACCCAGTCCAAGGAAGCTGGAACCACAAGGCCTGTATGCTGTGGCTCAGGAAGGACTGTGGGGGCCTCCTCTTGGCCCTCCCTGCATCTGTCCCACATGACCACTGCAGCAGAGGGGCCTCTGAACTGCACCACAACCCCTGAGAACAACAGTCCAACTGCCAAACCCACCCCCACCTCCATGCTGGGCTCCTGCTGGTGCCTCATCCTTCACAGGTAATGGGTGCCTGGACCACCTCTTTCTCCCTCTGTCTAGACCACCTCTGTCTCCCTCTGCATGGACCACTTTTGTCTCCCTCTGCATGGGTCATCTTTGTCTCCCTTTGCTTGAGCCACCTCTGTCTCTCTGCCTGGGCCATCTCTGTGTGCCCCTGCCTGAGCAGTGCCATCTCCTTAAGATGCCCTTCTCCAACTTCCCAAGACCCAAGTAGTCATCCAGCCTAAGCAGTATGTCATCTCCTTTTGTCCTCTGCTCCCATGTGGCCATCCCAGAACACACCCCTTTCCCTTTCCTGCCTGGATACCTCTGGCAAGGCCTCTTTCACAGGTGGCTCTCAGGAATGTTTGCTGGTAGTTGGGTGGATGGAGGGAGGGCACCCTGACACTGTTTTCAGGGACTGTGCTGTCAGACTACAGACAAGGAGGCAGAGAGGGGCCCAACACCCCCAGCTTGCTGGGGGTGGGGGAGAAACTGGCTCACCCTGTTTCCCAGGGTAATGAGTGCCCTCTACCTGGGTGGGTCACTGAAACTGGAATGTGACACCAAGGAGCCAGCCACCAGCCAGGAGAACTTGGCTGGAGAGGCAGGGAAGAGGAGAGGGAGGTGGGGTGGAGTGGGATTGGAAGAACAGGGGACACACATTTGTTGTTAAAAGCAGCCCAGGTGGCTCAGGGCCCAAGTGACATGGGATACTTAATCCCACTGGGTCTCTGCGGGCCCCCAGTGATACCCCCCCAAACCTCTGCTTACACTGGACCCTAGAACTGTTCAGGCCTGTGGCCATGCTACCCAGAGCCCCAGGTCAGGCATTGAGCAGCACAAGAGGGCAGATTCTAGGAACAGGCAGCTGGGATGTGGGAAGAGCCAAGGGTTGCTGCAGGGAGAGTCACAGAAGGGCCTTGTGCATGTGTGTCTGGGGAGCTATTCAGTAGCAATGTGAGCAAGGGAAACATGTGTTGGACTGGCCTCACCCTTCCCCCTTTCAGTCTCCCCAGTAAATTGGGGGTGTGTGTGATTGTTTGTGCTGAGGAAATATGGCCACATGGAAAGGCTACTAGGAACACAAGGCATGGGGGCTGGGGGTGGGGGATCCCTAGTTAGCATTTTCCTTTCCCCCAAATTGCACTCCATTTGGGCTATGAAACCAGGAAAAGATTGGCGCCAAACAGCAACTGCACATAAGCCCCTTCCCCCTTGAGGCCCTTCCTCAAAAACTGGATCACTGGGGTTAGAGAGCCCAGGTTCGATCCCTGGCACTACATGAGAGATGCTGTGGCAATGGAGGAAACTCCGGTGCCTTGTTGTCTCTCCTCTCCCACCACCTGAATACAAAAGTGGTCCAGAGTGGTGAAACTGCATAGGCACCAGTTCCACACAAAAAGGGGGGGGGTGGGGGGTGGGAGGTAAGGGGAGGAGGAGCGGGGGAGGAGGAGAAGAAAAAGGTGTGGGTATGTGTGGGGGCATTAATCTCTGCACACATTGACTACAGTGAGGGTGTCCAGGTGCTAGAAATGGGGCTTCCCCATAGACCGAGGCAGGTGAGATTGAGATGGTCCTGTGCTACATAGGGGCAGGTGACAGTCAATCTCTGGCCAGAATATCCAACTGAGCTGTGTTTCTGTGGTATGGTGAAGCCCAAAAAAGTATCCTGTGGCTTGTGAGTCCAGCAGCAGTGAATGCGGTGGTGGAGCCACAATTCATTCATTCATTCATTCCTCCATTCATAAGCCCCAGATTGAGTACTGACTGCATGCCAGGGTGCTGGGAACAGAGCCACAACTGCCCTGCCTGTCTCAGTCAGCAGAGTGGATAACTATCTGTCTCGAAGTGTTTTTAACCACCCAGGTTCAGATCCATCCCAGTCTGGCCAGCTACTAAACTAGGCAAGCTACTTACTTTTCTCATCTCTGAGACAAGGAGGAAAGACAAAATAAAGGAGCTAATGCAGGTCAGACACAGCAATGTCTGGGCATATAGAAAGTGCTAGAGAGGGGCCAGGCAGTGGCACACACAGTAAAGTGCACCCGGTAAAGTGCCCAAGTACTGGAGTTCAAGTCTTTAGTTCCCACCTACAGTGGAGAAGCTTCACGAGCAGTGAAATAGTGCTGCAGGTATCTCTCCTTTCTCCCTGTCTACATCTGTCAAAGAAAAATGGGGAAGGTGGCTGTTGGGAGTAGTGGAGTCATCATGCCAGCTCCAAACACTATTTCTCTGCAACTGGAGTCCAGCAGGTGAGGCCTGACCATGGTAGGGGGCGAGAAGCTGGACAGATCTGGCTCTTCCTGGCACCAGGCTGGCTCCCAACTGAATACCTGGTTTTAGGACAAACTACTGATTCTAGGAGTGGTTTCTCCATGGGAACAGGCTTTAGGGCATCCACAGACACTAGAGGCTACCCGAGGGGACCTGGCTGTCCCCAGACAGGTCCCTCCTGTTCTCCAGGCTGCTATTTCCTCATTGACCCAGTGGTAAATAACAATTGCCTAGACTTCATGGTTCTCTTTTTAAGAGGACTGAGTGAGACAGTGTCCTCAATGCTTGGCACACAACAAAGTTTTCTGGGGCCAGTGAAATAGCTCCCTTGGACAGTGCTCTGCTTTGTCATGTGAACAACTGAGGTTTGAGCCTGGCCCCCATGGCACTGAAGAAAGTTTTGGTACTGTGGTCTCTTTCACTTTCTCTACCTCTCAGTCTATCAAAAAATAAAAAGATAAACATCTTCTGTTAGTAATGCTAAGGACTCTCAGAATACATAAATGCAAATGAAGATCCACCAGGAAATTTTCTTCCTGGGGGCTGCCATTCCTTAGAGATGTGGTGTCATGAATGTCCCATTATCCAACAAAGCAGGGAAGAGACAGGGAGGTTTGGGTGGCTGTGTAGCTGTGTGTGTGTGTGGGGGGCTCAGTTACTGGGGTACAGTCATCCCAGGAACCAGGAAAGGTGGGCAGGGAAGGGGGTGGCCAGAATCAGGGATCAATCTGGGCTCTGTCTGTCATACCTCTCCCCCAGCATAAATCTGTGTGCTCATCGTGAATATGAATACGTAGCTGAGGTCACATGGGCTTCCTTCTGGAATCTTCCAATCTGATGCAGGCTGAGAAGAGTCTATGATTGTGATAAAGATAAAGGGTGAAAATCAAAATCACCTGTCTGCTAGGGTGGGGGTCTGGCACTCATTTGAAGGATTGCAAAGCCAGACTTTAGGGAAAAGGTTTTTAGCTGGGAGGGAGTTGTTCCCCAGGGGAGGGGACTCCTGGATCACGTCTAGTTGTCTAGCTGTGGAATTGCTGATGTGTAGTGGGGAAGAGACCCAAGCCACACAGTCTGTGTCTGTGTCTGTGTGCCCCCCACAACCAGTCCCTTGGCTCCCAACATCAGCAAGCTGATAACTTGGGACACCCTGCCCTGAAGAAGCAGCTGATGCCTCTGCCCCTCAGAAGCTTCCTGTCAGCCAGGCAGACAGACATTAAAGAGGATGTGGGCACAGCCTGGGAGGTGGCACAGTGGCTGGAGCACCTGACTCTCAAGCATGAGGTCCTGAGTCCCATCCTAGGCATCACATGTACCAGAGTGATGTTCTGCTTCTCTTGTTCTTCCTCTTTCTCTTTCTCATAAATAAATAAATGGGTCAAAAACCGAATCTAAAAAAAGGTGTGAGTTTTGGGTGGGGGGCAGGCTGTAAGGTACTACTATGGGTCTGGGGAGACCCCCCACACACACAAGGGCTTCCAGAGGCCCTTGCTGGAGGGTGGAGGGAGGCCCTGGGTTGGGGCAGCCTTAGCCCTTTCATTTCCACTCCTCTGATAAGTGAGCAAGAGGGGAATGGGGTGGGTGTGAGAAGAGGGAGAACAATATTTTTATTTCCAACACAGATAGAGGTGGGGGCAGCAGGAAAGAATAGGGTTTAGGACACCTTTGAGACCAGCACAGAAAATCCCCACTGGGGCCCAAAATAGTTCTCAGAGCCGATGCTGGGCCAAATCAGCCTTAATTGAGCTGCTCTCTCTTCTGGACTGGAGCTGGCTTTGTTCCCCTGGGGTGACATTGTCCCTTGGGTCCCTGCCCTGGCTAATTAAACAGAGAGGCCCTGGTCTCTGACCACGGCGGGAGCCTGGGAAGCTCAGCATGGCAGCCCATGGCAGAGCTCTGCCTGAGCATTCTAGAAGGCCAGAGATGCTGACCAGGGGCCAGGTGGGTGACAGACAGGCAGACAGGCCTGGTCTTGCTGACTAACACTGTGGCCTGTCTCTCTGGATGCTGGAAGGGCCAGTGAAGCGAAGCCATCACTTCCTGAGTGCCTGCTCTTGTTCTGGCCACTGGGTGGTCTTCCTTACTAACTGCCCCCACACAGGCTGCCAAGGAAACTGCACTACAGAGTAGTGACCTGCCTGAGGTCACATAGCATCCAGAGTGACAGTGGAATCTGTTAAGACTCCAAATCCAGGGGCCTGGTGCTGGTGCTTCTGGTTGAGTGCACATGTTACAGTACGTGAGGACTTGGGTTCGAGCCCCTGGTCCCCACCTGCAAGGGGAAAGCTTTGCAAGTGGTGAAGCAGGGCTGCAGGTGTCTGTCTCTCTCCCTTCCTGTCACCCTCTCAATTTCTGGCTGTCTCTATCCAATAAATAAGTAAAGATTAAAAAAAAAAAAGAATTAAAAAAAAAAACAGACTCCAAAGCCAAGCACTGTTGATGACATAGAGTCTAGACCTGAGAGGTGTCACAGGAGTGAGTATGAACTCTCTTCATTCCCCCTGCCATGGGGAAAATATGCAGACAAAGTCTTCACCCTGGACTGGCCACAGTGGTTAAACTGCAGGAGACAGGGAGGGGAAGGAGGAGGCCCCTAGAGGTTAGAAAGTGCCTGGGCCACCCAGAGTGGCTGGCTCAGAGACAGAGCCTGGGGCTGGTGGAGAAAAGCAGAGAGATTGTGGTATCTGTGCTGTATCAGTGTAGGGTTTCTTTATTTGAATGAGAGAGGGTGGCCCCAGTCTGCAGGTGGAGTGGAATGTGGGTGTTTATTTTCCTTCACCCCTGAAAGCCCTGTTTCAGCTCTGGCTGATAGTGCTGCTGCCTTAGAGGGTGCCCATGCCAGGGGTCTACCCAGGTGGGCAGTCAGAGGGTAGCACCAAGTGAGGCCCCCCATACAGCCTCTCAGCCTACAGCCCCACAACCAGTGGGGGATATCTGGGACATTCCCCACCTCAAAAAAAAAAAAAAGCAAGGGGCGGAAACCTGACACCCCTCATTTCCTGCAGTTTGGCCCCTGCACCAAGTCATTGGCTGCCTTATCTCCTGGCAGCTGTGGGTTGCTGGGAAGGCAGGGTAGCCTTCCTGAATGACAAACAAAACAAGTCTTGCTCACAGGCAATGGGAGACTGGCTGGGCCTGCCTGGCTCCCTCTGTTTCAGCTCCTGGCGGGGGTTGGGGGCTGGGGGCTCTCCTGCTTCACCCAGCAGGCACTGTCTTGTGCTAAGGGGCCTGCAAAACCATTGTAGGACAGATGTCCCTGACACGAGGTAAACGGATTTGGGGACCCGTGGTGGTCGTGAGGCCAGGCTTGTGGGAATGGCCATCCCCTTCTTCCCCTTCAGCTGGTGGGGAGGGAGGTTTGCAGAGGAAGCCAGGCTGGCAGGCAGGTAGCAAACGAGAAGACATTGGATCCAGGGGGAGCAGCAGAGAAAGCAAACAAACAGGGTTTTGTGCAGCTGCTGATGTGTCTCAGAAGGGAAGTCAGGCCTGTGGCAGAGGAGGAAGGCCCGGTCATTGCTCTGGGCCTGAGATGGCAGCTGGGGCTGCTGTGCGGGAGCCAGGAGCCGGGAGGCCCCGGGAGTCCCAGCCCTGGCACCTAAACAGACCTGGCGGGGCTGGGGCAGGGGGTCCCGCCTAGGGCTGTCCGCGCTCCTGCTGGGGGGAAGGAGGGCTAGAGGCCATCGGGGCTCCCCAGGGAGCTGCCGGCTTGTCGGGCAAGTGGGAGGGCTGGGCACTGGGCCGCTCGGGTCTGAGCTGCTCAGGGAAGCGCGGGGCGGGCCCGCCGGGAGGGGCGGGCTGACTCAGGGGAGGGCAGGGGCCTTGTTGGGGGTGCAGACTCCTACGGGGGTGGGCGGCGGGACCGCGCCGACACGCTGGCAGCCCGGTGATCGCCTCCGGGGCCATTTCCTCTCCTCCCGCGACTCCGAGCGGGCGGGGCGGGCGCTGCGCTTCCTGTAGCCCGGCGGCCCTTCCATCTTTGCTGAGCCGCTCACCCCCACCTCCCCGCCGTGTCCCGCCAGCACCTCCCGCCCCCCGCCCCGCAGCTGCTATACCGAGAGGGGCGGGGTGCAGGCGCCCTGGGGCCTGGCGTCCCGGCGTGCCCCGCGGGGGGCGGGGCCTTCACTTGGGCGCTCAGTTGGGAGGGGCGGGGCCTTTCCTGGAAACTGGGGTTGAGGGTGGGGCCTCCAGTTGGGCTCTGTGCTCCGGGTTGATGCCGGTGTCTGGGCAGGGCGTGGCGGGTCGTGGCGGGTCTACCCCGGCGGAGGGCTCCCTATCCCAGCTCTGCGCCCCGCTGGAGCTCGCGGGCATTGGTTGGCAGCCACGACACTTTCCTGCCTTGGCAGCCCCTTTCTGGCTTGCGAGCTCCACCTGCCCCGCCCTGTGGGGTAGCTGCCCAGGGGCCTTTGGTGGGCTTCAATGCTGTAGCCACTCAGGCTTCTAAATAGTAATGAAAACTTATTAACATGTTGATTTCAAGAAACCTAAGTAATATGAAGATAAGTGGAGCCCCTTCCCACCATCACTCTGCTCAACATTGTAGATACTGTCCACATTCATTCTTCAGACATGTGATGAACAATGTGACAACTCCAATCCCTATAAAACCATGGGGCCGCGATGTATAGTTTTGCAGTGTACTTGGTGTTTTTGGTTTCGTTCTTTTTCTCTCACTTTAAAAGGAGGGCAGGCTTATAGACTTTTGGAAATGACAAATTAAAAGAAAAAGTTCACCCGTGCTTCCAGTCTGCAAAAGTAGTCACACCTGACTTCTTTTTAAAAAGGTGTGTTGGGGGGAGGGTGCAGCGGGTTAAGGGCACATAGCATGAAGCGCAAGGAACGGCCTAAGGATCCCGGTTCCAGCCCCGGCTCCCCACCTGCATGGGGGGTCGCTTCACAAGCGGTGAAGCAGGTCTGCAGATATCTATCTTTTTTTAAAAAAAAAACTTTTAAAAAACATTTATTTATTCCCTTTTGTTGCCCGTGTTGTTTTATTGTTAGTTATTATTGTTAGTTATTGATGTCATCATTGTTGGATAGGAGAGAAATGGAAAGAGCAGGGGAAGACAGAGAGGAGGAGAGAAAGATAGACACCTGCAGACCTGCTTCACCTCTTGTGAAGCGACTCCCCTGCAGGTGGGGAGCTGGGGGCTCAAACCGGGATCCTTATGCTGGTCCTTGTGCTTTGTGCTACGTGGGCTTAACCTGCTGCGCTACCATCCGACTCCCAGTATCTTATCTTTCTCTCCCTCTCTCTGTCTCCCTTCCTTTCTCCATTTCTCTGTTCGGTCCAACAACAGCGACATCATCAACAACAACAACAATAATAACTACAACAATAAAACAAAGGCAACAAAAATAAATAAATTTAAAAAAATTTTTTTAAAAGAAGGTCCCACGTGTCCCACCTCATGGGCCACCTCTACTCTGTGAGCCAAGGTGAAAAGGCGGGGAGCTGTGTCATGAGCCCACAACCCACAGCTGGGGAGATTCTGCCTCTAGCAGACTTGCAAGTTTACTTATCAGATGCCACAGGCCAGCTCACTTTACCTCCAGCAGATCAGCTGCCAGGTGGGGCTGAGATTGTTGCTCCTAACCCAAATGAAGGATCTGAATTCGCTCCTAGAAGTCTGTGTAGTGGGAAGGGTCTAGCATGGACCCTGGTGTTTGCAGTCCTTGAGGGAGTGGTGCTGTGCACAGACACGTGCACCTGAGGGTGTGGTTGGCAGGGTGTTTGGGTGTGTGTGTGTGTGTGTGTGTGTGTGTGCGCGCGCATCTATCTGTGTGTCTGTCTGTCTAGGGTGAGAGAACTGACTGAGAGGGTCAGTCTATCTGGGTGTACTCTGGGGTGTATGGGCAGAAGTGTATAGTTCGGCTCCAGTTTGTGTCTGCATTTGTGGGCAGGGAAGCCTGGTGTTCCCACTGGATGTCTGTTGACCCCTCCCAACCTGGGGGTGCTGGGAGAATAAGCAGTGAGCCTATCCCGGGAGCTCCCTACCACCCCCGCACTGCCCCCCACCCCCACAGCCATGAACTCCCGCTAGCACTAGAGAATTTCTGAAGGTGCTGAAGGTGCTTAAATGGGCCAGGCCCACGAGGGAACTCATAGCTTCTGCAGTTAAGTCTGGAGACTGGAACCTCTTGCGGGAGGTTAGAGCTTATGACTCTGGCTCCCTCTTTCTCATGTTAATGAGCCTCATGAATGCTTAATGACTGGGATCTGGGGCTCTAATTGCACCTGCCTAGGGAGGGGGGCGGCGTTGGGAGCACACAGCTTCTGTTGCCCAGGCCTTATTTACCTGTAATGTGGTGATGTGTGTTTTTTTTTTGGGGGGTGCTCTAGGTTCCTTTTAATTACAGTGTCACCCTGCCTTAGCAGAGCCCTGCCATCCATTAGCCTGGCACCCACCCCTGGGCCCCTGTATCCACTCTGGTAATTGTCACTGGCCTCCCAGCATTGGGACATTCAAGGCCTTCGGGATCTGCCACTGCCTACTGGCTGGATTGCCACTCTGGTCCCACATACAGTAGGGGGGCTGTTTGCACATTGAGTGCCAGGCATCCTGGGGTGACCCACCTCCCCACCCTCTCCCTGAGCCTCCCCTCCCATACACACACTGCTGCTTCAGACTCCTTTTGCCTTTTGGGAGCAGTTGTCTTGATCTAGAACAAAGACCTGCCTCCCCCTACCACTGTCCCCCCATTAGCCTCAGGAAAGTCTCTGTGGGAAAGGGGCAGACTTTGGGAAGGGGTGTCTGGATGTATCCCTCACTTCATCAGGGCCATCTGGTGAATCCATCTGGGGGTGGTGCAGGGCAGGGGCTTCATGTGAGAAGAAGGGGGCCCTCTTATAGGGTGGCTTGGGGCTTTACTCCCTTTTCTCTCCCTCACCCCACTCTTTTCTCTGAGCAGAGAGAAGGGAAAAGGGGAAGAAGGGAAGGTGGGATGGCCCTGTGGTGACCCTAGAGAGGCCCCTTTCTCCTCTCCTACTTCTCCACCCCTCACCTAGCCAAGTTTATGTTTACAAGAGAGTTCTCCCTTATCATCCATAACCATCACTGCTCCCACATGTCAAGATGGCCAAATTCAGCCTCTCAGTGACCAGCATATTTGCAACTTGAGCCTGGCTCCCCTGCATCCACCTCAGCCCCTCAGATATGTTTGTGGGCCTACTGTGTGTGTGCTGTGCCATGCTGGCGTCTGCATTGAACCTATGGGCTCAGGAGCCGTGGGGCCTGCTGACTACAGCAAGAGAAGACTTCCATGGGTGAGCACCTATTGGTTGCAGCTCTTTTCCTACTGTGTGACACTTATGGCACTCAGGAAATAGTCACCACCAGAGGGGTGGCTTTTATCACTGCAGCTAGTGAGGGCCATGTAGGGTGTGTCTTTCAGAGTTGCTCAGCTCAGGGCCCTGGAGAAGATGCAGTAGATGAGCCTTGAATTCTCAAGTGTAGGGTCCTGATTTGGATTCCCAGCAGCACAAATGCCAGAGTTATGCTCTGCTTTTCTCTCTCCCTCCCTTCCTCCCTCCCTCTCTTGTTGATTAGTATATATATTTTTTCTATAAGAGGGTTTTTTAAAAAAATATTTATTCCCTTTTGTTGCCCTTGTTTTTTTGTTGTAGTTATTATTGTTGTTGTTATTGATGTCGTCATTGTTGGATAGGACAGAGAGAAATAGAGAAAGGAGGGAAAGACAGAGAGGGGGAGAGAAAGATAGATACCTACAGACCTGCTTCACCGACTGTGAAGCGATTCCCCTGTAGGTGGGGAGCCAGGGGCTTGAACCGGGATCCTTACTTCAGTCCTTGCACTTTGTGCCACATGCGCTTAACCCACTGCGCTACTGCCCGACTCCCAATTAATATATTTTTAAAAGAAAATCAGTAATCATCAGCCCCCACAATGTCCATTACACACCTGTATGGTTTCACTTGTAATCTCCATAGCAACTCCATTTCCAGGTGGGAAAACTAGTCCTGGGAAAGTGAAGGCACAGAGCAGAGGTGGGAGCCCACCCCAGGCAGATCTGCTCTCAGACACCTCTGACTGGGGGTTGGTATGGTTGCTTACTTGGAAGGGTGCTGGTTTTACCACACCAACACCCACTCAAGCCAAGTTCAAGCCACTGTACACCATGTGGAAGCACTATAGCACTGAGGGAAGTTCTTTGCTATGTTCTCTCTCTCTCTCTGAGATAGTTGGCCTGAATCAGGGCTTCTGGCAATGACAAAATACCCCTCTGTGGGGGGCCAGGAGGTGCTGCACCCGGTAAAATGCACACATTACCATGTGCAAGGACCAGGGTTGGAGTTCCCCACCTGCACAGAGGAAGCTTTACAAGTGGTGAAGCAATGCTCTTTCTCACTGTGTCTCCTCCCACTCTCAATTTCTCTCTGTCCTATCAAATAAAATAGAAAGAAAAAATGGTCACTGGGAGCAGTGGATTTGTAGTGCCAGTACTGAGCCCTAGTGATAACCTTGGTGGCAATAAAAACAAAAACAAACAAAAAACCTTGTGTGACTTCTTTTTCTGTTCCACACTATTCTGTGGCCCCCATTATGGCTTCTCTGAAGACTTTAAGACCTTGTTTTCAGAAGCCCTAGATATGAGATCAAGGAAGTCTTTCCTCCCTCTGCCTCCCTTTAGTCAGTCAGTCAGTCTCTCTCTCTTTGCCTCCAGGGTTATTGCTGGGGCTCAGTGCCTGCAATATAAATCCACTGCTCCTGGAGACTATTTTTTCACCTTTGTTGCCCTTGCTTATTGTCATCATTGTTATTGTTATTATTGTTGCTGTCATTGTTGTTGGATAGGACAGAGAGAAATTGAGAGAGGAGGAGAAGACAGAGAGGGGGAGAGAAAGATAGACACCTGCAGACCTGCTTCACCGCCTGTGAAGCAACCCTCTTGCAGGTGGGGAGCCAGGGCCTTGAACCGGGATCCCTGCGCTAGTCCTTGCACCTCGTGCCATGTGTGCTTAACCCACTGTGCTATCACCTGACTCCTGGTGTCTCTTTTTAAAATAATTTTTTTATGAGGGCCAGGCGGTAATGCAGCAGATTAAGCACAGATGGCATGAAGTGCAATGACTAGCATAAGGATCCTGGTTTGAGCTCCCAGCTCCCCACCTCCAGGGGGGTCGCTTCACAAGCAGTGAAGCAGGTCTGCAGATGTCTATCTTTTTCTTTGCCTCTCTGTCTTCTCCTCCTCTCTCAATTTCTCTCTGTCCTATCCAACAACAACAACAACAGCAATGACTATAACAATAACAAGTGCAACAGAAAAATGGCCTCCAGGAACAGTGAATTCATGGTGCAGGCACTGAGCCCCAGCAATAACCCTGGGGGCAATTTTTTTTTTTTTATGAGAGTAGGGGAGAAAGAGACCAGAGCAATGTTCAATTCTGGTATGTTGTGTGGGAAATTGAGCCTGGGTCTCCTGGCATGTGAATCCTGAGTCCTGTGCTCCAATGCTGAGCTACCTTTTGGGCCCCCTTTACCCTGTCTGATCAGAAATATTCCTGGACTTGCTGAGCCAGCCACTGAAGCCTCTTATCTAGGGCTCCTCATGCTATCCAGGTACCTGGGGACATTCAAGCCCTAGGTGACCTTCACCCAGCCATGGCTCTCTCTGAGCTTTACTTCCTCCATGGAGACATTGTGACCAATCTCAGGACTTTCAAGAGTACTGCTATCAGAGACATGAGCAAGCGTGATATAGCAACATTTGGGTACTCTTCACGGTAGCCAGGGTCACCCTGACACTTCCTTATCCCTCAGCTGTGACCCCTGGTAGGACTTCACACAGAATAATGAGCTCTGGAGGAAGCCTGCAGAAGAAAACTGAATGTTACTGCTGACTCTTCTAGAATGTTCCACACAGATGCTCATGAATTTGTTAACATCCGTCGTTCAGCAAATGTCTCTTGAGCACCTGTTTTATGGGTCCCAGGGAGCTGAAGCTGGGTCCACAGAGTGGCTGGCTCACATGATTCTGAGGGGATAGAGCTGACTTTCTGGGGGCTCAGAGTAGGGTGCGGAGGAGGAAAATGAGCATCAGGTTTGTGGAGCTCGGTAAAGGAGAGGCTTAACATTCAGGACAGAGGATCCCGAGAAGGAATTTCTCCTCTGTGAAAGTAAACTGCATGGTCCAGGAGGTGGTGCAATGGTAAAGCTTTGAACTCTCAAGCATGAGGTCCTGAGTTTGATTCCTGGCAGTACATGTGCGAGAGTGATGTCTGGTTCTTTCTCTCTCCTCCTATCTTTCTCATAAATAAAATCTTAAAAAGAAAAGAAAAAAGAAAGAAAAAGAAAGTAAACAAATTGCTACCCTGGAGGTTGTACAGTGGTGAGAGGACTGGACTCTCAAGGTCCTGAATTCCAACTCCAGCATGGTATGTGCCAGTGATATTGTGGGGTCTCTCTCCCTCTCTACCCCCCTCTTCATTAATGAATAAATAAGGGCAGGACTGGGTTGGAGGCCATTGATCCTTGGGGCACCTACAACCCTGGGGTCCTCTGCACAGCATTGGGGATGATTTAGGGACCTCTGCAGTCAGAAGTTGAACCATTCAGTGGGCTGAACACTGAAGAGAAGTGAGAATAGCCTTCCTGCCCGAGAATGACTAAGGGCTTGGGGGTGGCCTCAGGGATGGGGGGATACATTTTGTCCCTGCAGAGTGGGCACTCTTCCACAATTTCACCACCACAGTCCAGGCTCTCACCTCTCAAATGTGGGTGCTCTCTTCATTGCACAGATATTAATTGAATCCCTACTGTGTGCACTGCTCCCCATGCAAAGCAGAGACCCCTGCCAGGCAAAGAGGTTCCTTTCCATTAGGAGAAAATGCTAGAAGGCCAGAAATGCAACAAGGAAAAGATGCAGAGCAGGACTCAGGAAGATCCTCAGTGGCAATTTGAGAAGTTTGGCAAGACCTTGTGAGCCTAGGAGGCTAAGGACTGGCTGTGCAAAGGGCCTGAGGCAGAAACATGCTGAGGATCTAGTGTGACCAAGCTAGGATGAGGGCACAGGGTTTGTGACAAGTCTTCAGACCACTGCCAGGTGTCATCTTGAGACTGGAAGCCACAGGAGGCCCTGAGCCTCTTGGGGACATGAAAGATCCCAGTAGAATAGAGAACAGAAGTTTCCAGAGTCCTGACATTGGCTACTAACCTAGGCCTTATGGGCTGAGATGACCCCTTGCCCCATCACCCAGAAGTGAAGGAATGGGTATTCCCACTTCTCAGGTCTCTCCATGTTGGCCTTGTCCCCCTCCAAGTGTCTGTGGACCTGGAGGTGGCCTGTCTCTGAGAGGATGCCCCTGGGTGACCCTATGAAGCCAGTGTCTTGTCTCTTAGCACTAGCATTCATTAGTGGGGGGGGGTGCATGCAATGAGCCCCCACTATAGACCATTAAGTGCTCCACAGGAACTCAGTACATGAATGGATCCACTGATTCCCTTGGTCTTTTTATTTAGCCAAAGAGTGAAAGATGGGGAGGGGAGAAGAGGGAAGGGGATAGAAGGGGAGGGGAGGAGAGGAGAGGAGAGGAGAGGAGAGGAGAGGAGAAGAGAGACGCTCCATTGCATCACTCCACTGCTTGTGAAGCTTACCCCCTGCAGGCACTCACATGTTGGTATCTCAGGGTTCGAGGGCCTGGGTCCTCACACATGGTAACATGTGCACTCTACCAGGTGAGGGGCAGAGGGAAGCAGAGGACACCAGTCCCTGCCTCAGAGCAGTCCTTCCTCCCCAAACCTCAAAGTCAACCTCAGAGTGCCTCTGTCCTGTGAGCTCAAAGGGCTAGCTAGAGCCCACATGAAAACTTCCAGAACATTCCTGCCAGAAGGAGAGCCACTGTTGTCTCTGACATGGGCACATTGGGGCACTTAATTTGGGCTCCTCTGAGCCCTTTCCTACCCCCATGCCAACAGTGCAAGGCACTGAGCCCTAGTGGGCAAAGGGAATGCCATGTACTCCCAGCACTAGGGGAGACCAGTCCCAGCTCCCAAAGCACCCAGGACTACAGCCATGGTGACAGTGACTATCTTTCCAGTGCTTCCAGGACTTGGCATCACTCTGGCCTGCCCCCCCTCCCACTTTCCCTAGGTCTGCTGGACTTGAGAGGTGGTGTTCCTACCAGGCTCCATAAATCTCAGGACCAGCCTCAGGTGGGGTGTACTCAAGGCTCTGACATGGCATGGATGCTGGGGGACTTCCAGGTAGAGGTGTCTGGGGATAGCAGCCAGTCAGGGCTGTGATTGGTTTTGTCAGCTCTTCTGCCCAGCTGCCCCTGGCAGATGGTTCCCAGTGCCTAGTAAAGATGGGTCCTCTACTGTTTTCAGAGCCAGGAGAAGCAGTTTGGGAATCAAGCAGAGGGTTCCCTAGATACACCGTTTGAGTCCCAGGCCCCTGAGAAACCTGGCATCCCAAAGGTGGGAGCCTTCAGGGTTTGTTTTTTCAGGGGCCCAGAAAGGGCAAAGGTTTTGTCCAAGGCTACACAGCAACGCCAAAACACAGGCTGAGCAGACACTTCCTCCAGCATGAGGGAGCAGAGGAGGAGGCTGAACCAGCTTTGCATCATGCCTTTCCTCTCCCCCCTCCCCTCCTCTCCTTTCTCTCTCTCTCTCTCCCCCTCCCACCCTCCCTCTTTCTTGTTTGGAGAATGACTCACAGGAATGCAGCAAAATCCTGATGGATGGGGAGGCAGAGCTATAGGACTAGAAAACCTGTCCAGGATGAGGAGGCAGGCTGAGCTGAAGTCAGGGGGCATTGGGGAGGTATGCTAGCTGGGGAGCAGCACAGTTAGCACGCTACCCCATCTTCCTCACCCCTCCTCGTGCCCCCACTGTGCAGCTGCTCTCAGCCTGATCTAGGTGGCCCCTTGCCAGATCTGTGTTGCCCCTCCATTCCTTATGACCCTGGTGGGGTTGGGGGTGGTCCCAAGCTATTTAACACAGCTTCCCAGGGTGAGCAGGCACCCTCCCTCCCCCAGCTCAGGCATATGGGATCATACAGGGGTGCAAAGGAGAGCAGAGCAGGAGGGGTTTCTTTGAAAGGAGCTAAGTATACTTTGAAATATGCTTATTGGACAACTTGGTGAGTGTACCAAGACCATGGAATCAGCCACTTTGAAAGGGTAGATTCTACACTGTGTGAATCAGAATAATATATGGCATTTGAGAACCTACCGACATTTTTTTTTCATTAAGATTTATTTATTTACTGATGGTGTGGGGGAGAGAACCAGAGCATCACTCTGGCACATAACAAGGGAATTAAACTTGGGACCTCATGCCTGCAAATCTGATGCTTTAGCCACTGCACAACCTCATGGGCTGTCCTGCCAGGATTGCTAAGTAGAATTGATGCCTATAAGATGATTGTAAGAAAAGAAATCAACACTAACTCTAACTGCCACATAGGAAGGACCTTTCATTTTTTTCTCCTTTTGTCTTTGTATTTTTTCTGGCCCACTTAACAACTTTTTGGTTTAAAGGAGCTATTGGGGCTGGGTGGTAGTGCAGCAGGTTAAGCACACATGGCGCAAAGCACAAGGACCAGCGTAGGTATCCCGGTTTGAGCCCCCGGTTCCCCACCTGCAGGGGGTCACTTTACAAGCAGACCTGCAGGTGTCTGTCTTCCTCTCCCCCTCCCTGTCTCCCCTCCTCTCTAGATTTCTCTCTGTCCTATCCAACAACAACATCAATGGCAACAATAACAACAAGGGCAACAAAGTGGGAAAAAAATGGCCTCTAGGAGCAGTGGTTTCATAGTGCAGGGACAGAGCCCCAGCAATAACCCTGGAGGCAAAAAAAAAAGTAGCTTTTTTTAAAAAAAATATTTATTCCCTTTTGTTGCCCTTGTTTTATTGTTGTAGTTATTACTGTTGTTTTTGATGTCGTTCTTGGATAGGACAGAGAGAAATGGAGAAAGAAGGGGAGGCAGAGGGGGAGAGAAAGATAAGACATCTACAGACTTGCTTCACCACTTGTGAAGTGACTCCCCTGAAGGTGAGGAGCCAGGGGCTCAAACTGGGATCCTTGCACTTTGTACCACCTGCACTCAACCCGCTGTGCTACTGCCCGCATGACTCCCTTTTTTTTTTTTTTTTGAAAAAAGAGAAAGGAAGAAATACCTGCTGGAAAGATAGCCAAATGGTTCTATACCTAAAGTTTCAAGGTCCCAGGCTCAATGTCCAGCATCACCATAAGCCAAAGCTGAATAGTGCTCTGATAAAGAGAGAGCAAGAGAGAAGAAAAATAACTGCTTCTTGGGCTGGCAAGTCAGCTTATCTGGGAGGGTGTCTGCTTTGTCATATACATGACCAAGATTCCAGTCCTGCCCCCATGACACTGAGGAAGAAGCTTTGGTGCTGTGATGTCTCTCCCTCTGTCTCTCTCTTTCTGTCTGAAGAGTTAGCTCAAAACAGTGAAGCCCTGACAACAACAAAGAAAAGCTCTTTGACTTAGGTAGGCAAGGTAGGAGGTTTTGAGCAAAAGGCCCCCAACTCCAACCTTCTGGAAGGTTCCTGCTCATGTGGTCAAGTCCTAGGACTAAAATCCCACTGAGCCCCACATTGACCCCTCTGCCCCAGACCACCCCTCTCTGCCAGCTAGCCTTAGGCAGGCCTCTCACCAGGCTCATTGGCTCCATTTCTGGGCAGCTCTGTCGGCTTAGCCTGCTCTTCCTTATATGGAGGTGAAATTCTCACTCCTGTTCCTCTACCTCCCCTGGTTGCCTCTCTGAGCCCCATTTTCTATATGCTTCAGGAGGTAGAGGTAGGGGGTCTGGACTCTCATCCCTCCCCACGCCCCACCTTGGCCTTGGCTGCATTGGCATGGGACCTGGGGATTCAGTAGTCATTTGGCTCAGGGGACCAAGTGTGGGTGAGCCTGTATCCAACAGCCCAGACTAGGGGGTTTCCGCCAAGCAGATATGCCTGGCCCAGCCTGGAGCTTGAAGAGAAACCCCTAACCCCTCGGGCTGTGTGTCAGATGCCCTTGTCCCCACTAGAGCTGTGGACTAAAACTCAGGAAGAGGGAAGGTACTGGAAAGCTGTTCTACACCCTCCCACATGGCCCTGAGGGCAAGCAGGAGTGTGCAGCTTGAGCTACTGCTGGGGTCTGAGAGGCATGCAGCTATGACTCTGGATGTATAGATGACAGGAGGGTCTGGTGCCACTTGGCCCTGGGCCTGTTTCAAAGCTTACTCTGAGCCCATCTGAGTTTTTGCCTCAGTGGGTGGTGAGGGGGTACTATGGGGAGACAGTGCTGGCTGACTTCACTCTTATCTTCTAGTGTCCCCACCCCAATCCTGTCTGCAGTACCCTGCCTCACAGGAGACTTTGGGAGTGATGCCAACCTGGAGAATAAACTCCAGAAGAATAATCCCCTCCTCCTCAGTCTCTCCCTTCTTTCTAACCCCCCCCCACACACACTTAGACAGTAAAAAAATTTCTCACAGCACAAAAACATCCTCCCCAAGTGTCCCTTCTTCCTTAAAACTATTTTTATTTATTTTTTATCTTTTTATTATTATTGGTTTATTAGATAGAGGTAGAGAGAAATCAAGAGGAAAGGACAGATAGAGAGGGAAAGATTAACTGCAGCACTGCTTCACTACTCATGAAGCTTTTCTCCTGCAGGTGAGGACCTGGGTCCTTGTACACTGTAATTAATGGTGTGTGCTTAACTGAGTGAGCCACCATTTCACTCCTATTATTTTTTTAACCATAGCTGCTCAGCTCTGGTGGTGCTGGGGATTGAAGCTGGGACTTCTGGAGCTTCAGGCATGAAGATCTTTTGCAGGGGGTTGGGTGGTGGTCCACCCAGTAGAGATACAAGAGAGCAAGGACCTAGGTTCAAGCTCCCAGTCCTCATCTGCAGGGGGCAAGTTTCATGAGCGGTAAAGCAGTGCTGCAGGTGTCTGTCTCTTTTCATCTCCATCCCCCCTTCCCTTTCCATTTCTTTATTATTATATATTTTTTACCAGAGCACTGCTCAGCTCTGGCTTATGGTGGTATGAGGGACTGTACCTAGGACTTTGGAGCCTCAAGCATGAGAGTCACTTTGCATAACTATTAGGCTAGCTACCTCTGCCCTCAATTTCTGTCTCTGTCCAAATAAAACAGAAAGATTAAAAAAATGAAGAAAGTCTTTTACATAAATATTATGCTATCTCCCCACCCTCTTCTTCTTTTTTTTTCAATGAAGTCTGGGGAATGAACCTAATAACTCCTGCTTAAGTGAAACCAACACTGAGCAGCCTCCTGATTCAATCATTTCTCTCCCAAAGGAGGGGGTGAGGAGAGCAGGTGAGACAGAGAAGAGAAACACTTTTCCACCACTGATGGAGCTTCCCATGTGCTGTCCATGGTGCCTCCATGTGGTGTTGTGGCTGGGAACCAGAACCTCATTCATAGGTGTGTGCTGTACCACCTGGTCTGTAGATCACCTGATCTATCTCCCAGTCCATCTGTTTGTTTTGCTCAGCAGTTTCTTCTCCATCCTTCTAGGGGTCATCTTTGCCCTGGGTAGGGCTTCCCAGCCATCTGTCTCTCAGGTTCCTGCTCCAGGAGTCTGATCTCTCTTGTCGATTCTGTGGATGGTAGCTGCTGATAGGGGTGTGTGTATGCTTGTGTGAAGTGTGGCATGCCTGCTTGCTGTCACTGGACTGCAGGGATGTCTGGCTTTGGCCTTCCCTGACCACCATGTCTCCTTCTAGGCCTCAGGGTGGACTATCCTTCAGTGGCCTCTTCCCCTGTTCCCACATGGTCCCCATTGGTCAGCCTATATGCCCATATGTGATATCTCTGTGGGGCTTGCTGGGCTGTGCTCAGAGGTGGCCTGTAGTTGAGGCTCTGGCTACAGTCAAGCTCAGTTCTGCAGAGGAGATACACACCTTATGGAGACATCACTGGTGTGATATTTACAGAATGTAGGAATACTGCTTTCTTTCAGGCCAAAAAACAAAACAAAACAAACAAACAGACAAAAAAAACCCCATTCATTTGCGGCAGAGGGCAAGGGTCAGCTTATGGCTGGGGTTTGGGGAGATCTGCCTGTGGTCAACATTGAAGAGGTGGCTGCCACTGTGGTCCAGGGCCATTCTGTATGTGACTGGGCTCAGGGCTCTGTATTAGCAGAGACACTACACCATGGCCCATGGCCCCTTGGCAACTCCCTTGTCAAAGAGATGGAGGGCTGGGCTGCTGGCATCCAAGAGGTAGAAAGGTACTGGTAGACTCAGGCACACAGCTTCTAGAAGCTTCTGTAACAGACTCCTGGCCACTCAGTTGTGCCAGGCACGGGCAGTCTTAGATAGGCCCAGGAACCGAAAGTGGGCTGCTCTGGAGATTCTGGATCTGAAGAATGCAAGGGGGGGGGGGAGTGCAAGTTGGCCCTCCTCACCAGTCTCACAATGACCCCTGCCCTCTGAACCCAGGGCTTTGCATTGTCCAAGCTTAGGAACTTAGCCTAGCACCTCCAGAGCCCCAGACACACAGTAAGGAATAAACAGGTAGGGCAGGAGCTGTGTGACAGTTCAGGACCCTGGGCCAGGTCTGCTCTGCCAGAATCAGAGCTGAATGACTTCCTCTGGTTTAGCAAGGAGAGATGGACAGACAGACACAGACAGATGGCAGGCGGGAAAGCCATAGGCAGCAAAGATAAAAGGCTGAGCAGATCAAAGGAAGGCACACAAGGAGCTGGTCTCGTCATTTAGGCTTATTTATTTCATATGAAACAGAGGGTTTCACACACGGGGGGGGCGGGGGGGGGCGGGGAGAAAGAGTGAATAAGCCAGCAAAACAGCTCAGCTGAACAGTGTGCTGCTTTGCCATGTGCATAAGCCTGGTTCAAGCCTGGCCCCTACCATACTAAAGGAATTTTTGGTGCTGTGGTTTCTTTCACTCTCTGCCCCACTCACTCTATCTGTCTGTCTGTCTGTCTGTCTGTCTGTCTATCTACCTATCTATCTATCCATCTACCCACCTACCTACCTACCTATCTATCTAGAGAGGTGTCAGAGCATCACTCCAGTACATGTGTCTCTGATGATCAAAATGGGAGCCTCAAGTCTGTGCCCTACCAGCTGAGTTATTATCCCCCACCTTTATTTGCTGTCTTTATTTTTGCCAATTATTTTTACTCACTTATGTGAAAGAGAGAGGGGAGAGACAGAGATATAGAGAACCAGAGCATCACTCTGCCACATGTGATGTTGGGTTGAACTCGGGACCTCATGCTTTCAAGTTCAGTGCTGAACTTGAAAACCTTCCAGGTTTTCTTTTTTCTTCTTCTTCTTTCTTTTTTTTAAAAAAACTTTACTTCTTTTATCTCCCTCCCTCCCTTCCAGGTTTATTTTTAAAAGAGCACAGAAGCGCTACTCAGCTCTTGGCACATGATGGTGCTGAGAATTGAACCTGGGGCCTGGGGTTTTAAGTGTGAAGTCTGCTGGGCCATTTCACTGGCTAAAGAGCTGAACTTGGCCTGGCACTCACAGGCACTGCCCAGCAGGCCCCAACCCAGCCTGAGAGGCCCACAGGCTGTGATGGGTCTTCTGGGCCAGGGAGGTAGGCCACACACAGTTCATGCCCTGGCCTAACTGGCATGAGCCCAAGGTGGCCCTTTCCCAGATCTCTCCAGCCTCTGAAAAATTCCCCAAACTCAACAGAACTGAAGCATTTATTCCATCTTCTTCTCCCTCTCTTTCTCTCTCACCTTTAAAGGTTTACTTATTTATGAGAGACAGATATCAAACCCAGGACCACATGCTTGAGGGCCCATTCTTTATGTACTGCACTCTCTCCTGAGCCATACTATTTATGCCCTCAATGCACCCTACCCTCCACTAAAAAACCCAATCTGTTGCTTCCAAAGAAAAACATTTTCTCAAGTCTTCTGCCCAGTCCCTCGTGGCTACCAGCTCTCCCAGGAAGTGTTGGAGGGGGATCAGGCGGTGTGGGTGAGAGGTTGGGTTGGAAGTGTTTAATGGCTGTGCCGGCCCAATGGGGCAGAGGCTTCCGTTTGTTCCACTTTGTTACCTGCTGTATCCTGGGTGCCAAATGGCACCCACTGGACACTGAAGCATAGAGTGGTTTGTTTGTATGTTTAGATAAAGAGAGTGAAAAAGATCTCAGCTTCCTCCATTAAGGTGTGGGTCCGGCTCAAATCTAGATTTCTCACATAGCAAAGCAGCACAATATCCAAGTGAACTATTTTGCCAGCCCCTGAAGGGAAGGGACATGGGCCCTACAGCTGCTGGCCTAGACCATCAATTTCATAAAAATGGAAAATAGGTAGGAAGTGAGTGACCCAGGTGGACACTGCTCCTGGTGGCACGGCTGTAATAAAATTGGGCCTTCTCAGCTGTCTCGGCTAAGGGACTGGTCTGAAGGTCATTGGCTTGGCCTGGTGAGGCAGTATCCCTCACCCCCCCCCATCCCCCATGTCTGATCACTGAGTTCCAGCCGGCTACGTGCTCACGCCAAATGCATGAGCTAATCTCATTCTCCCTGCCTCTATAATAAATCCAGAGTCAGAAGCCTTCCCAGCTCTGCCAGCCCCACTCTACCCAGGTCCTGCCACCCTCTGTTCCGGCTTGGGCACTAACCACCTGGCAGGAGCCTCCTTCTGATGGGGCCTTAGCCCCACACTCCTGGTCTTCGTTGCATTTTTTTCTGTGCTTAAAGCACCAGACATAGGGCAGGGGTAGACAGAATAATGGTTATGCAAAGATACTCTCATGCCTGAGGCTCCGAAGTCCCAGGTTCAAGCCCCCGCACCACAATAAGCCAGAGCTGTGCAGTGCTCTGGTGTTTCTGTCTTCCTCTCTCTGCATCTCTCTCAAAAATAAAATACTTAAAAAAAAAAGAAAGAAAAAAATATATAAAAAACCACCAGACATGCACCACCCATTCCCCATCCCACTCCCTATAAAAGTGCAAGTCTCAGGCAGGGGAGACAGCATAATGGTGATGCAAAAAGACTTTCCTGCCTGAGGCTCCAACCCCAGCATGTTAAGCCAGAGCTGAGCAGTGCTCTTGTAACAAAAGAGAGAAAGAGTCTAAGTCCTTATACATATGTGGCCCCTTGTCACCTCTTTGCCCCAGTCCTTTACTACTTGCCCCACTGCTCACTCTACCAATCCTTAAATGTCTATTATTATATAGTTATTATCATAATAATAACTTTCCTTTTATTATTTACTGGATAGAGACAGAGAGAAATTGAGAAAGATGCCTGCAGACCTGTTTCACCACTCGTGAAGCTTCCCCCTTCCTTGTGGGGACTGGGGGCTTGAACACAGGTCCTTGTACATTGTAACGTGTGCTCAAACAGGTGTACCACCACCCAGCCCTTAGTATTAGTATTATCATTTTAACCAAAGCTCTATTCCGTTCTGGCTTATGTTGCTAGGGATTGAACGTGGGACCTCAGAGCCTCAGGCATGAAATTCCTTTTATAGCTCCCTGGCATTCCTTGAAACACACAAACACACACACCTTTCTGGCCTCAGAGTCTTTGTCATTGGTGTTTCTCTGCCTGCTTAACCCTCCAGTCCCCAACTGCATGCCTCACTACCTTGGTCTTTCAAATCTGCCCTTAAATACTTTCACATGTGGGATCCGTGACCACCCAGTGTCAAGGCACAGCCCACCCCCAGATGCTCTGCATCCCCACCCCCCAGCCCCCCAGCCCCGACTGACTTTATTTTTCTCCCATTGTGGCCTACCTCCTGGTGACAGGTCACATCACCTGGTTGCCTGTCTTGCAGCTGAAAGAACAGAAACTTTGTGCATTCTCCCCTTTCTTGGTCTGTACACAGAACAGGGCCAGGACATACTAGGTGCTCAGTAAATACTAGGCCAAATAATGCTGGGCTTGAATTGTGATCAGAACTTCAGAGAGCTTATCTTGAAAGCAGCCTGGGACGGAGGACACAGTGAGCAGAGAGAGCACTGGACTCTCAAGCATGATATCTTGAATTCAGTCCATTACCTTGTATATGCCAGAGTGATGTTCTGGTCCTCCCTTCCCACTCATTAATAACTAATAAAATAGCCTTTAAAAAAATCAAGTTAGGAGGGCCGGGTGCAGCTGGTTGAGCATACATATTACAGTGCTTAAGGACCTGGGTTCAAACTCCCAGTCCCCACTTGAAGGGGGAAAGCTTTGCAAGTCGTGAAGCAGTGCTGCAGGTGTCTCTCTCTCTCCCTCTCTATCCCTACCCTCTCGATTTCTGGCTCTATCCAATAAATAAAGATAAAAAAAATTAGGAGGGGCCAGGCAGTGGCACACCTGGTCAAGTGCACACACTACATTGTGCAAGGACAAGGGTTCAAGCCTCTGGTCCCCATGTGTAGGAGGAAAGCTTTACGAGTGGTGAAGTAGGGCTGTAGGTGTCTGTCTCTTTCCTTCTCTACCTCCCCCAGGTTCAAGCCCCAGCACCACCATAAGCCAGAGCTGAGCAGTGCTCTGGTGGAAAGAAAAGGAAAAAAAAAAGTGGGGAGGGTAATTAATCTGAGGGAGCAATGGATTTGAAATGGCTGCCTTGGCACCCCCAAGGCAGAAGGGCCCAAAGGTTAATCTTAGAAATTCCTGCAGCAGGGTTTCTGTGTGCTGCTTTATGACCTCACAGTTAGGCTGCAGTCTGCTGGGTCAAGCCTGCTTTTTTTTTTTTTTTTGGGGGGGGGGGTGGAGGTTACCTTTGACACTCCACACCTGCTACTTTGCTTACTCCTTTTTCTGAGGACATACTGAGTGCTGGCTCTGGGCTTGGTGCAATAGTTCAGTGTATGTGTGTATGTTAGAGGGCAGGGGGCAGACCATCCTGCTGTGAAGTCAGGCAAGTCCATTGATGTCTCTGGGAGGTAGGCAGTTTCTCCCCTGGGGTACAGTCCAGGCAGACCTGTGAAGAGGGAGACACTCAGAGCAGTGTCCAGGTTGGGGGCTGGCATCCCCCAACTCCCCACAGATATATGGTCTTGTATGCCACCTTTGTCATTCCTTCACACCCCTTGGACAACCTTCCCTGGAATCAGGACCAGGTGAAGGGTCCCAGGGTTGTCAGATGAGTCAGGACCAGATGAAGGGTCCCAGGGTTGTCAGATGAATCATGAGACCCACCATGCCCCAGAGTTTCTCATATATCCCCCACTGCTGACTCCAAAGGTCAGGCTCATTCACACTGATCTTGGTTCTTGGACTGCGTAGCTAAAGACAGACTGGAGAGACAGTTCAGCTGGTAGAGTGCTGGACTCCTGTACGCCAGGCTTCTGCTTCCATCCCAGCCACCACATGTACTAAATAGTGCTCTGGTTTCACCCTCTCTCTTCCTCTGTGATATTTCATATGGAATAAAATAATAATCATCATAATCACTTATTTTTGCAAAAGAAAGACCCCAGAGCATTGCTCTGGTTTATGGTAGTGCTGGGGTATGAATCTGGGACCTCAGAGCCTCAGGTATAAAAGTCTTGATGCACAACCTCTGCACCGCCTCCCTAGCCGGAAGTAAATCTAAAAAATAAACAAAGGGAGGGAGCCCTAAGTGGACTGGAGCTGCCTGGTGCCTGCTGGTCGGTAGGGGGTGTCTATGACCCGCCTTTTGCTACATCCTAACCAGGGGGCTGGGCCAGAGGGCAAGCTGAGGGCACCTTTCTGAGAGGCTTGCTCTTTGGGGAGCTGTGAGAGGGGCCGCCCAGGCAGCTATAGAGGGAGTCTAGGCTGTTGTAGGATGTTGATAATTTGGCCGGCTGTTGCTGCTCAGTGGGACTGCTGGGTGTGGATTCCTGCACGGAGGGCACGGCCTTTGCAAAGGTTCTCTGCATTTGGGCTGAGTGGCTTCGACCAGAGCTCAGGAATTTGTCTCCTTGTGGCTTCCTAGCTGAAATGGTATATGTACAGATGGCGAGCCTGGGGGAGACTGTTCAAGCTTCTGAAGGACCAGTAGCCTCTGAGCCATCAGCCAAGGGCCTAACAGTAATCCTTTCATGAAACCCCCGTCTGCCCCTTCCACAGGGTGAGGGGTGGGGTGCATTTAGCGGTTCCAGCAGTGGACTGAAGGCTCTCCAGCTCACCTGACCCCTTAGTGCAAGGGTGGGGGCACAGGAGGATGGCAAAACCCAAGAGTGACAGGAGTGAGGGGTGGGAAGGTGAATTACATGCAGGGTGGGGGGGGGGCAGCCCAGGAAATCGGATGTGGGGGGCCAGCGGGAGCGGGTGGGGAGCACCCGGCCTGACGCAGCGTGTGATCCCGCCGCTCTGCTCCGCGGCTGGAGGGAGGTCGGACACGTGAGCCGAGAGCAGGGTGGGTGGAAGGCGAGCAGGATGAATGAATGAATGAATGGCTGGCTGCGTGGGAGGCAGCGGCTGACCAGGGAGGGCCGCAGAGCGCGCCACCGCCACCCACAGCCTCTCAGCAATCCCTTCCTGGCGCGTCTGCCTGCCCCCGAGCTCCGGGGGCGGCCCCCGGCCGGGTCACCGCGGGGCCAGGCGCTGCAGGGTCCACACCGGCCTCGGCCAGGCCCGGGGCAGCAGGGACGGCGGCCCCTCCTCAAGAACCCGGCCCCGCGCTTCTTTGTTTTGGCCGGGCCGAGCGCCTCTCCAGGCGGCCTTTGCCGGTACCTCTGGGTGGCTCCCAGGTCCCGGGGACCCGGTCCTCTCTGTCCCCCGCACGCAGGCGCCTTTCCCGGCCCGCAGGGCCCTTAAACCCAGCGCCTCTAGGACCGCGGGCCTGGCAGGTCGGGGCTCTCGGAGCTGCGTCTCCCGCGCGCACAAGGGGGCGCAGGGTAAAGGCCCCTCTGTGTCTTCCCCTCCGCCACCCCTCAGCTGTTTGATCGTGCCCCGAGCCCGCAGGCACGCTCCGCTCCCCACTGCCGCCGAGCCCCGAATCCTGGCTACCCGCACTCCCGCGTCCCACTCCCGCACTCAAACAGCCGCCACGGGCCCATGCAGGCCGGCTCGGCCATCCGGACACCGTAGCCCCTGGGCTCCTGCGCCGCCGAGCGCTCCCCGCGGGCGCGGAAGTCGCCTGGCAGAGAGGACCCCCGCCGTCCCTGCGAAGCCAGGACCCCAGCCCCGCGCCCCCGCCCCCGCCTCCGCGCGCCCCGGCCCTGCCCCCTCCCTTCCCCCGCGTCTGGGGCGCGCGCGCCAAGCCCCCTCCCCTCCCGCCCGCCCGCCGCGCGCGCCCCGCCGGCCTCGCGCTCGCTGCCGAGTGGCTGCGGCCGGGCCCTCGTCACCTCGCGTCCCCGGGCGGAGGATGGCCGCGGCGGGCGCTGGCCGGGCCGGCTGAGGGGGCGCGGGGGGCGCGGGGGGCGGGCGCCCGCTCTTTCTCTCGTAGGGCCGGGAGCGGCGCGGGGACGCGCGGGGACGGCGGGCCGCGCACACGGCGCCGGGAGAGGCAGCCGCCGCCGCAGGTATTGTACCGCCGAGCTTTGTGTCGGGGGGCGCGCGGCTGCGGACTGGGCCCGGACTAGCCGCAGGAACACTCTCCAGGTTTTCGTCTGCTTGCCGGCAGGAGTTGGGGTGTCTGGGGAGTCCAGGTCCCCGTTTTCCGCGAGCACTGGTGAGCCGCCCCGGCGGCGGGGGTGGGGCCCAGCGGCGGCGAGGCAGGGGCGCCTGGGTGCCCTGGGCGCAGGGAGGGAAGAGTTGTGCTCAAGTTCCCGGCGCGCCCAGAGCCGGGCTGGCCAGGCAGGGCACCCCCCCCCCTGCCCCGGCGGGCCCCAGGCAGCCGGTGGGAAAGTTCCTGCGAGCGCGGCCCCCGGGGGGCCCAGCGTCCTGGCCGCGAGCCCTCGGCGCCCCCACCCCCGCCTTCCTCTCCGCGCCCCAGGACCGGATCGCCCCCGCCAGTCCGCTGACAATGAACTCTCGCGCCTCCTGGCCGAGGGGCGGGGGCTCCGGTCCTGGGGGCTAGTTTGGGTGAAGAACGGTGAGCGCTGGGGCCTCCCCGGGGGAGGCTGCTGGGGGTGCGCGGCGGGGGCCTCGGCCGGGCTCTGACCCTTCTAGGGGTGGATGAACCCCCCCCAACCAGCTCGGCTCCTCCCCCGCTACTATGCGGGCATCAAAGGTGATCCCGAGGGTGACCCTCGTGTATCTGAGCGTTTGTCTCCTGCACAGACGCGGTTCGGTGACCGCGGGTGCCGGGAATCACCCCCACCTTTCACAGTGGGGAGGGGTTGCAAAAGGGTGGCGGGCAGGGCAGGCAACTTCTGCCTATCGTGGCTGTGGGGATGTTGTGCTAGCCCGGATGATGGCTCAGTCCCTAAGGAAAGCTTCCTTGGATAGGGGCTTTGAGTCAGAAATCCCCTTCTTTTTTTGTCCCTCGGTGGATGGGAAATGGAGGATAATTTGGGGGTTACTAAAGATCAGCGGGGATATTTGTTTAATTGACTCCTGGTAGCGACTGTGGGGATTCTTTTTTCCCCAGCTGTGGATTCCTCCCAGAGCCGCCCCCCAAGTTGGCAATCTGGGCTGCTAAGGGATTTCTCCCCATTACCCAGGGGACTTGAGGAAAGGAAGGGGTAGGAGTGCAGGCTGTTGGGGCCTGGGCTAGAAAGAGTTAAGTCTCCCCAGAAAGCTGTCACCCCCACACCGCAGGGACAGAGTGTCAGACCCTTTGACGTGCTAATAGCATGACGATGGCTAGTGGATCCCTTACCCAGAGCCCCATCCCCCCCCCCAGGGGGGGAGAAGGGCTGGGGCAGGCTAAAGGGGGGGGGTTTGAGGTCAGACTGGGAGGGCATTTGCCCTGCTTCTCACCCTCATCCTTACCCTCAGAACCCGGGAGGCCCTCTGTGAAGGAGGAGTGTTGATACACAGGCCGGGCATGCGGTGTGGACAGCAAGGACCCCATTATGCCACTGAGTCACCAGCTCCTTGAGGAACTGATTCTTCTGGGACTGTGGTCCTTTTCCTAGCCAGTTTCTGTTGACAACCATTCCCTGCTCTCTGGGAATCTCCCTTTCTCTTTACCCCCCACCCCCACCCCCTACTGGACTCTCAGCTTTGACTGGACAACCAGGAGTGAATGAACCAGGAATGAATGAATGAATGAATGAATGCGGGGAAAGTTTCTCAGTCAGAAACATTGGGCCTTTTATGGGAAAAAGAAATCCTTGAAACGTATCTGTAAGGATATGGTTAATAAGAAGCCTGAAAAAAACAGGGACAGATGATAAAGGTTAGTAGCAGCGGCTGGGGAAGTGGCTCAGCTGTCAATGGAAGGGCTGTGAGTGCATGAGGCCCAGATCTGATCCCAGCACTGCATATGCCAGAGTGGCAGCCCTCTCCCACTCTCTCTCTCCCTACCCTCCTCAGATTTTATAAAAAGTGTGCCATCCCACTGGGCTGGGATGTTAATATTTTGCCGTCCTGCCTGCTCCCCCTCCCCATACTTGCTGGCGTCTGTTGAGAGATCAATGACATTCTCTGTGTTAAGATGTACGTCCTGCTCTGCTCCCCCCACCACCACCACTAATCGGAGCCCTTTCCTGTTTTGTAAGCAGCTCACCACAAACAGCACGGTTCATGTCTTCAGCCTTCTCCAATCTAGTGCTGCACCACCATTGACTTAATATTCCCCTTTTGTTCAGGATTTCTGGATGCTAATGAATGAGACAGTGGATTTATTTTGTGCATAGAGAAAGAGAGAGAAAAAAGCCTTTTTTCCCCCCTTTGACGTTTAAGATGATTTCCTCAAAATGACGCTGCTGATACGGAAGCCTCCAAAATGCCTGCAGTGGGAGAAATGAGCTTCTGGGTTTTTTTTTCTCCATATAAATGGGATGCCTTTTCATCCTCCCTCCCCACAATCTAGAGACTTCTTTGGAGCCCTAGAGAGGCTTTGCTGTAAATCATCTGCCTGACTCCCTCCCTACTTTGACTGAGATAGCATAGGGGAGCCCAGAGAGGGGATGGAAGCCCCAAGGTCACACAGCAGTCACTGACCTGACAGCAGCCAGGAACCAGCTACTACAGGCTTGTCACTTTAGCTGCTACCTCTAGGAAGTGACCTTGTCCAGTTCACAGGCCAGGCAGCATCAGCTGCCCTCAGCATTATGGCCAGAGCCACCATATTACATGGACCCATACCTTTCCCTGTTCACTAGGCTTGGCCAGACCTGGGCTTCCTGCCGCCTCTCCTCACAGAATCTTGCTCTTCTTAGCCACCCCATCTTCCAAGAAGGAAAAACAGAACTAGAGCTGCTGCAGTATGAGGGGCTCTTGTGGACTGTGCCTCTCTCCCCACATCTCCCTCATGGGTCTGACTTGGCTGACCTGGCTCTGGGTCTGTGCAGGAGCTGGGGTTAGTGGGGAGGATCAACCCCACCTTAGACATCCCCTCTGATCTTAGAGTCCCCCCATAACCTCTGGAGAGGAAGAGACAGAAGAGGGGGAAGAGAACCTCTGTCTTCCCCTCCCCTCTCCATTTATCTCAGTCCTGTCCAACAACAACATCAATAACAATAAAACAAGGGCAACAAAAGGGAATGAATAAATACATAAATATTTAAGAAAAAATAAGAAGAGAGGGAAGAGAAGAGGAGATGGAACTGAGGCCAAGGGAGAAAGGATTTGAAAAGTGACAGAGGTGGGGAGATCCCTTGGGGGACATTGCGTCGGGTCTGTTGGGGCTGTGGGAGCCAGACCAGGTGAATGGGACCAGGGAGGCAGGACCTGGATGGTGGCATCTCTGGTCATAGGTTCCCTAGTGGGGCAGGTGACAGGATGGCCCCCAGGTTGGGACTGGAGCCAGGGGCACTTGCTTGTAAGGACACAAGTGACAGTGGTCCTTCCCATCATAGTGGGGGGACCTCTCTGTCCCAACAGCCCTCATGCATGTGTGGTTTCACTCCTCTGTATGTGCATCCCCCCAGGGTGTGGTGCACCCCTCCATGCGCTCACAGCTGTGCATCTTGCATCCTGTTTGTACATTTCCTAAGGGACCTGCGTGCCTGCCAGATTGGGCCTGCGCGTGTGCAGACGTGGCTATGTGAGCTGTGGCTGTGTGTGTGCACGCACATACACACACTTTCTACCTAGTGGCCCCGAGAGTGATCCAGGCATTGGGCTTTTGTGTTTCTTTCAAGGTTGCTGCTGGTTGAGGTGGGGAGGGGGTTCCGCTGGGAGGGGTGGGTGGGGGGAGGCAAAAGAAAATCTTAAAAGACCGTCTTTCCTCTGGTCTCCAAGGAGATCAGCCTGTGAAATGATCCGCACGTTAATTAAAAACGATTATATCCTGATTGAGCCATTCCTGCTCACATCCCTCCCGCAGCCCAGGAGAGGCTGAGACTGAGACCTGGGTGAATGGTGTGGGGCAGTGGGGGCCTGGCTCACTGAGCAGCAGCAGATCTGGGGTGGAGAGCTGTGCCCTAGGCAGATTGGTGCTGCTTTTCAAATTTTATTACCCCCTCACCCCCATATTCTCTGAGCTTCTAGCAGCCAGGTGACCCAGCTCCTGCCTGTGCACATTTGTGGCTTCTGTCCTGCAAAGAAGGATGTGCTTGAAGCTGTGAGCTGGAGCTGGAGATTCGAAATGGCACCCACTTCTTGACCCCCCCCCCAGCTCCCAGCTAGCCCCAGATTCCTCCCTTTGCAGGACCCTCAGGGACCCTGGGGGACATTGTGGTTCTGTTTGCTACTCCTGAAGTGGCCCTGCCAAAATTTAGGCCACAAGGGCAGAGGGCCGTGGCACCCATTCAGATCAGAGTCTGCAGCTGCTCTGGGCACCCCTGACCACATGTTCACACGCCTTCTGTAAAGAGTCTCTCATCACCACTCAGCAGAAAGTGATCAGAACTTGTCACATGCATGACCCACGTTCAGGCCTGGCCCCCACCACACTATAGGAAGATTCAGTGCTGTGGCCTCTTTCACTCTCTCTCAAAAAAAGAAAGAAAGCTGTCATAATAAGGACAGAGCAGGTGACTGGCTGCCTCCACCTTAGAATCAAGAAGCTGGGTGAGGCCCAGCTGAACAAAGGGTGCCCACTGCCTTACCTGCCCCTCCCACACAGGCCTGACAGACTATGTGCCCAGTCCAGCCTCCCTCAGAGGAGACTAGAAGCATGGCATGAGCCAGGGTGTCTCTGCTTCTGTGCCTCAGTTTCCCCTCCTTGCAGTGGATAGCACAACATTTTACCAGGTTGTCAGGTGTCCTAGGCTGCAATCACAGCACACAGGAGGGGGTTGGCAGTGCCCATAGTGGCTCATGCCTACATGCTTGGTTGTCCAGGGCCCTGACTACTGGGAAAGGGACACAAGCTTGACCTCTCTCGAGTTTTCCAGGTGACAGTTGGGGACAGAGGTGACTGTTGGCTCAGGAGGAGTCCCCAGGAGGGGAGCTATGGCTGGACCTCCCCAAACCCAATACCTGCCTTCCTGTTTCTGGGAAGAGAGAGGGGACATTCCTGCTGGGCCAGGTTCCACAGTCATAGGGGAACACTTGGGGACCAGAAATGGCATCTCTCTCTTTTTAAATTTTTTTAATTATCTATTTATTGGATAGAGACAGCCAAAAAATGAGAGGGAAGAGAGAGGGGCCAGGTGGTGGCACACCTGATTAAGCACACACATTACAGTGTGCAAGAATGCAGGTTCAAGCTTCTGATCCCTACCTGCAGGGGTAAAGCTTCATGAGTGATGAGGCAGGGCTGCAGGTGTCTCTCTGTCTCTCCCTCTTTATCTCCCTCTACCTTCTCAATTTATCTGTCTCTATCCAACAATAAAAATAAATTTAAAATGTTTTTAAAAAGAGAGGGAGAGAGAGAGAGATAGCTGCAGCACTGCTTCACCATTTGCAAAGCTTTCTTCCTGCAGATGGGGACCAGAGGCTTGAAACTAGGTCCTTGCTCATTGTAATATGTGCGCTCAACCAGGTGCGCCACCACCTGGCCCCTCTTTATCTTTTATTTTCTTTTTAAGATAGACAGAAAAGGAGGAGGGTGCGGCATGGCATTGAAGGGGGGGGGGGGTTTTGGCAAAGCAGTGCACTATCCAGGTGAGCTATTTCACCCATATAGAAATGGTATCTTGAGTGGGGGTGGGGAGTGGGGCAAATAGGTTAAGGAACATGAGCTTCTGCTTGTTCTCAAGGGCAGCTCAGGGCCACATGTGGGCTAGTTGCATAAGAAGTCCCCAGGTCATTTCTGCAGAGTGTTGCTCCCAGGAGCACCTTAACCTGCGCACTCTCCATCTCCACATGGAGCACCCCTTCTCTCCTCCCCCAGGGTCCCTACCCTCTACCCCCTGGCATGGAAGCCCCACTTCAAACATGTTCAAAGCATTTTCCTTTGGAGGGATCCTCCAGGGAATGCAGCAGCCACCCAGCTCTGGAAGGGAGAGCCATTCCTCCATGTGGTAAGGGTGCATCTGTGCGAGGCTGGCAGCTCAGTGATGGGGCTCGCATCTCCCATCTTCTCAGGAGCCTGTGCTTCCATGCCATCATCTGGCTAGTGTGTGTGTCACCTGGCCCAGCAGGCCCCCTCCCTCCCCCAGGAGCTCTGGGCCCCAGGACACCAACTTGCTTCTCTTGAATGTTTTCCCAGTGCTCAGCATGAACATCTTGTTCTTGACCCTGCCCCCTGGCCCACAGGCCCTATGCGTATGCATCACTACAGCAGCTTGCACCTTCACACCACCATGAAGGGTGTAGGCAGGCATGCTGCATACCTGGTTCACAGTTCTCTTGGGTCCTGAGTTCAAGTTCAGCTGGAATTTGCCAGAAGCCCCTAGGTCCAAGCCAGAAAAGATGCATCCACAGAGCATCCTGGGGTGGAACCCAGAGAAGGAGGCAAGGCTAGCTTGGCCCCCAGCTCCCTGCCCAGCACTATAGCAGTCTACAACCCCAGCAGGGGTGGTTGAGTCTGCTGGAGAGGAAGGTGGCAGTCCTTGAAGAGTGGTGACTAAAACCCAGTAGGTTGTGACTCCTGGCAAGGAGGCTAGCACATCGATGGTGGTGCTGCCCCCAAGTGGGGAGGGGTGCTTGGGCCAGGTGGGCAGCTCCTGGCATCCCATAGGATTTCATGCCTCCATACTATTTATTTAGTGTCATCTTTCTGTGGGGGGGGACTGCTCCTCCTATCCCCCCCCCATCAGAGGACTGCTCAGTTCTGGCTTATGGTAGTACTGGGGGTTGAACCTGGGACCTCAGAGCTTCAAGTGTGAAAGTTCTTTGCAACACCACTCCCCACCACCACCACCACCACCACCACCCTGTCCTGTTCCCATTTTGCAAATGGAGAAACTAAGACTTGGAGAACTCTGACTTGGTCCTGCAGGCACATGGAGCTAGCTGGACTGGAGAGTTGACTTCTAGCACCTAGGGGCGGGGGGAGGGAGAGGGAGAGAGAGAGATTGTGTGTGTGTGTGTTTGGGGGAAGGTTTCATTCCCCAAGGAGGCCTAGGCAGGGCAGGGATTCACAGGACAAAAAGGTTGGGGGTAGGAGGGGCTCAGACTGACTCCATGGCCCCCTTGCTCATACCTGCTAGTGGATGGAGGGAGAGCCAGCCCTCTCTGGGCACTTGCCAGTCCTAGCCTGGCTGGAGCACCAGGGCCTTCTCCCTCATGCGAAGGCCTTCCTACCTTTCTTTCATTACATGCTGAATGAGGGGAAGCTATCATCAAACCAATGCAGAAAAGCAGACTGAGGCTGGTAATGCTACTCAAGGGAGCCCTCCCTTTCCCGCAGCCTGCACTCCCATGATGCAGGTGGCCCTCTCAAGTGGGCACAGCTGGGCTGTGCAGGGCTCTGATGGTGACAGCAGCCCTCTCCTTGCTGCCCTTGCAGAAGCTGGCCTGTCCCTGCCCTGAGTCCCACTGCCCCCTCCCCACAGGGCACAGATCACCAGCTGTCCCAGTTCCCCAGGAACCCTGTTCACTCTCCAGCTCAGATCTGGCCCCCAACCTGCACACCCCAGCTTTCACTCCTCTTGGGTTTATTGATCTGTGCAAGACTCACTAATGAAATGTCACCAGGCTTCAGACAGCATTTTGTTTGTTTTCTTTTGAGTGGTGCTGAAGCCTCAGGCCTCTGTGATTTCATTGCTCCTGGACAGACTTTTTTGTTATTTTTTTACAAATTAGTTTCAGATAGAGACAGAGACAGAGTGAGAGACACCACAGTACTCTCATGTGGTGCCAGGGCTCAAACTGGGCCACATGCACAGCCAGGCATTACATCCTCTATGGGGGGAACTGTCTTCCAGCTCCCAAAATGATTCTCAAGAGGTTTTTCAAAAATCCTCCAGGCAGAAACAGAGATTGAGGAAAAGAACACGGCCCAGGAGGGGGCACAGGACTCTCAAGCATGAGGTCCTGAGCATCGCATGTGCTAGAGTGATGCTCTGCCTCTGTCTCTCCTCCCCTCTTCTTTCATTTTTTTAAAAAATAAAGTTACTCTATTTTTAAAAATTTATTTATTATTGAATATATAGAGAGAAATTTAGAGTGGAGGGGGGGAGAGACAGAGAGACACCTGCAGCCCTACTCCACCACTTGTGAAGCTTTCTCCCTGCAGGTGGGGACCAGGGGCTTGAACCTGGGTCCTTATGCACTGTAGTGTGTGTGTGCTTATCCAGGTGCACCACCTGCCCCTCCTTCTCTCATTAATAGATAGATCTTATTTTAAAATACAGACGGGGGGCTGGGTGGTGATACGCCTGGTTAAGTGTGCACGCTACAGTGTGCAAGGACCCGGGTTTAAGCCCTGGTCCCCACCTGCAAGGGGAAGCTTCACAAGTGGTGGAACAGTGCTACAGGTGTCTCTCTGTCTCTGTTCCTCTCGGTCACACCCTTCCCTCTCAATTTCTGGCTGTCTCTATTCAATAAGTAAATAAAGATAATAAAAATTATTTAAAATAATAAAATAAAAATACAGAGGGTGGGGGAGATAGCATAATGGCTCTGCAAAGAAACTCTCATGCTAGAGGCTCCAAAGTCCCAAGTTCAATCCCCAGCACCACCATAAACTAGAGGTAAGCAGTGCTTTGTTAGATAGATAGATAGATAGATAGATAGATAGATAGATATAGGATGGGCAGAGAAAGAGAATGAGAGTATGTGTACCTGCTGAGTGTGAGTGCATCCCAGGAGGCAGGCAATGAGATGGAGGGTACTATGCTCTCTACATCCTGTAGTTCTCCTGGTGCTTGGCAGAGTCTGAGTGCTGACACTGAGCCATAACATAATCCCCTCACTCCATCAATATCCAACAAAAAGCTGTGAATGCTTTTATTACTTTTAGTGGATGGCAGAAGTGAGGTGGCAGGCTCAGGGTCCTCAGGCAGGGTAGGACCCCCTTCAAAGAGCCTGTTCTCGACTCCCTGCTCAGTGCTCATGCTGACCCTAGGCCCAGTGAAGACGAGCTGCTTTCCTCATGTTTGAGAAGGAGAGGGAGAGGGAGAGGGAGAGGGAGAGGGAGAGGGAGAGGGAGAGGGAGAGGGAGAGAGAGAGAGAGAGAGAGAGAGAGAGAGAGAGCTCTTTTAGTTAATATGCGGGAGGGCTTTCTCTGTTCTCGTTCATAACCTTTTGCTGAAGCGACAACGTGCCATAAAAGGGTCCCGGGAGAGCTGGTGTAATTCAGGCTGTGAGGGATGGAGAATACCAATGTGGAACCTCACCTTGTGGGAAGCCCAGCTGCTGGGGAGCTGGGAACCCTGGGGGTCCCTTCCTGCTTCCCCACACGTGCCCTTCAGCTCTCCCTTCTGCCCCAGGCCCTGAGGTCATGCCAGCCCTCCGATTCACATTAATTATGTTGCTCACACCTGCTTAGCAGCCTCCCAGAACAGCTGTCCCCTTATCTGCCCCACCAAAAGCACAGAGAGTGACTTCTCAGGACATGAGCCCTGCATTCTGTGTGGACAGAGGTCACATTGCGGGGTCCCTTTTCACCCAAAGGGACTTGCTATCATTTGGAAATGGCCCAGTGGTGGTGGGGGATGCTCCTGGGCATGCATGCAGACACTAGATATGCCCCTTCTTTACTGTGCTCCCTTGTGCACACCCAATCTGGTGGGCTCCCCCCATGGAACACCTCCTGGGGCTGCTCTGCCTTGGCTACCCAGATGGGAGGGGCAGCCCTGGAGGGAGGCTGGGGAGGACATGTCTGCACTTGGAATTTGTATGTGCATGTTGTGGAGCTGGGTGTGGTAATGGGAGGCTGTGTGGAGGCCCCTTTCAGGCCTGTCCATTCCCACTCCAGGCTCCTATCAAACCTGGGGACCTCAAGTGACCCTCCCAACCCTGACTATCCTAGCATCCTTCCCAGGGATCTTGGCACCTGCCAGTTCAGCTGTCCACTGCATCATGGCCTAAGAGCAGGCCCAGCAGGTGGCTGAGAGCTTCCTGGGGACCCAAGGGACAAGGAAGGAGGAGGAGGGGACAGTTGCTGCCCATTCTCCCTGAGGTTTCTTCCTGGGAGATTCTGTAACATCTGGGCCAGACAGAGAGGCCTTTCTGAGAGTACAGGCGTTTCCAGACAGGATCTGGAATGCTTCCCAAGCATGGGTGGCTCTAGAAACAAGACATGGCGTTTCTGGAGACAGATCCAGAACTTTCCTAGAGGCGAGATGGAAACTGCTGGGGGGGGGGGGCATTTTCTGGAGATGAGGCAGTGCCTTTTTCTTTTTCCTTTTCTTTTTTGGCATGAAGCAGCTTGAGACAAAAGCAGGTATTCCTGAAGCACAGATAAAGCCTTTTTGGATTTTGCTAGAGATGAAATATGTCTGGAAATGGACAGTTTCTAGAGCCAGACTGTCATGTCCCTAAGAGAGAAGTGTTTGAAGATGATGCTGGAGTATTTCTGGAAGTGAAATAGGCCACTTCTGGATCTAAGGTATTTTGGGAGCTGAAGGGGAACGTTGTCTCTGGAGAGGAGATGTGATATTTCTGGAAGTAGAACATTCTTGGAGCAGAGATGGTGTGTTTACAGAGAGCGCTAGCATTTCTGGAGATGGATTGCCTCCAACAATGGCAAGAGGGGGTATTTCTGCACATAAGATGGGGCATTTCTGGAGAATTTCAGGAGTTTGCGGCCTGGGTGCTGGCTCAGCAGGCAGAATGCACATTCCACCTCAGTGCTGCATGTGACAGAGTGGTGCTCTTGAGTTCCCTCCCCCCTCCCCTCTCTCTCTCTCTCTCTCTCTCTCTCTCTCTCTCACAAATCCTTATAAAGAGAACTTCAGTGTTCAAAGCAAAACATTTCTGGAGAGCAAACAGGTCATTCTCAGGGAAGGGAAGTTTCCCCACTGAGGCTGGGTCATTTCTGGAGATGGAATTTTCTGGGTGGAGGGGGTGCACCCCACACCAAATCAGCTGTTGGAAGATCTCTGTTTCTCTTTTTAAAGATTTTATTTACTTATTAATGAGAAAGTTAGGAGAGAGAGAAAAAAAACACACATCATTCTGGTATGTGTTCTACTGGGGATTGAACCTGGGACCTCATACTTGAAAGTCCAGTGCTTTATCTGCCATCTCTCAGACCAGTGGTTTTTTTTAATTTTTATATTTTATTATTTATGTATTTATTTTTTACCAGAGTACTGTACAGCTTTGGCTTATGGTGGTATGGGGGGTTGAATCTGGGACTTTGGAGCCTTGGGACTTTGGAGTCTCTTTGCATAACCATTATGCTATCTACCCCTGCCCAGAAGATCTCTTGAGGAGTAGATGTGAGGCAGTCTTACAGGGTCTAGGAACACCCCAGCTGTGTGACCTTTGCTCTTTGGGAGGTCTGGGGTCAGCAGAAAGTTCCTGCCCACACTTACCCTCCTAGGGTGGCTAAGAGGATCTTTCTGGAACCACTCATACTCCAGACCTGTGCTGGACCTTCCCAGGTAGGCCAAAGCCCTCTCCATCCTGTTCTTGGAGTGCCCACCCCTGCCCTTGGGGCCTTGGAAACTGTATGCTCAGTGCAGGGATCTGGTAGCCAGCTCAGTGCCATTTCATCCAGGCTCCTCTACCAGGAATCTCCCCCTTTTTTACTCGAGCCCCCCCCTCCCTCAGGGCTTGGTCCATTTCAATAGATGAAACAATACAGGGAGCAGCAGCACCCATAAGTAAAGATCCAGGTCCCTGCTGGCACCCAAGCTGACTTCCTGGGTACAAGGGCTCCCTACCCTGACTAGGAGATGTTGGAGGGCAGATCCTGATTCCTGTTCCTTAATAGAAATTTCAACCTCAGGAAGGTAGACAGAGACCCCACACCCAGCTAAAGCTGTTGTCTGGGGACCCTGCCTGTGACCCCTCTTTCAAGGCTTTGTGTGTGGGGCTGGCTTAGGTTCCTTAGGGCGCCTGCTGGCTAGGCTCAAGGGAAGAGCTCAGCCAGCAAGAGCCCCCACCACAGACTTTGGTGACTCAGGCTCCAGCAACCCCAGTTCCTGGTTCAGGGCTGGGTGAGATGGGGGGGTGGTGAGTGGGGTGGGCCAGGCTGGAAGGGGGCAGCTGCTGAGCCTGTTTTCCCAGCTGTGGTCAGGCTAGGTGGAGCAATACGCACGCGCGCGCGCGCGCGCACACACACACACACACACACACACACACACACACACACACACACACACACATATGAGTGCTCTGTCTGGCTCCTCTCTCTCTCCCTCTCCCCACCTGGGTGGTCCCCACTGACCAAGGGCCTGCCTCTCCTGGAGCTCCTGTTGTGCTGGGACTGCTGGCTGCTAACCACATCTGGCCAGCTCCAGCCACACACTCCCATTCCAAGGAGACTGTGGCCACACCCAGCCCTGCTGCTGTTGGTTGGGGTGTGGGGGCTGTGCAAGCACCCATAGCCTCAGTCTTTCTCATCTTGGAAATGTGTCCACACTTGGCTTGCTGGGTGCTCCCAAGGGGAAAAGGCCTACAAGATACTTGCAGTGTGAACACAGTACTTGCCCCCAGCACCTCACATAGCAGGGAGCATCAGTTACTGTGAGTGGTTTTCTAGGGCCTCCCTGTTCAGTGTTTGGCAACTAGAGAGACTGAGGCACTGTGGGAGAAGGGGAGTGCTGCTCCCTCTGCAGGCTGGTGTCCACACTGGCTAAGTGCTCTCTGCAAAAACCATTTAGATGAGAGCCATGCATGCTCAACCAAGCTTGCCTGACTCTGCAAACTCACTGCCTGTCTTTGGAGGGGTATGTGTGTGTATGTGTGGTGGGGGGCACTGCCCTTCAAGGGAGAGGGACACAGCCATCATCACAGCTAGAGGGGAAAGTACACATCAGTCCCAGATGCAAATGAAAGGGCACCATCCCATTTGCAGTTCCTGTGCTTGGAGACAGAGGGGAGGCAGGGAGGGCAGAGGGTACAGAGGGTATCCACAGTTATGGGTCAGGGCTCCTGCTGTGCCACCCCTACCCTGGACTGAGTCCTTCCTGCAGAGGCCTCCCTCTCCTTAATTTGCTGACTGGGGAGTAGGGGTGGGCAGGAGAGTTGGGGGGTCCAGAGCTCATGGGTGCAGGGTGGGGATGGATCACTCACCTACACAGACCCTGGATGCTGGGCTGAGTGTCTACCAAGAGCCAGGGCTGAGGGAACCAAGGACATGGGGGGAAGATCTTTGCAACCCAGGACCATGGTGCCTTCTGCCCACCCCCACTATCCTTGTAGCCTCTCTGGGGGTGGGTTACACCAAACCCCAATGCAGTCCTCCTTAGGGCATTCGGGTCACTATTCCTGCTGTTGTTCTCTCACCCGGTTGGAAAGAAAAAGAGTGTGTCTGCTCTCAGCCTTGAAGGTGGTGGGTATTGGGGGGCCCCCAACATGGTTGTCTGTGACACCCTGCAGCTTCATGTGACCACAATGCCTAGGAGGCAGACCTCTGATCCCCTGAACCCCAGGCCCCTGTGCTAGTTTAGGGGGTTTTCCTCCCCACCCTCTGGTGCCCACCAGGGCTGGTGTGGGGTCTGGCACCCACCTTTCCCTCCTCTCTCCAGAACAAAGCAGCCCGGGTGAGCCCTGCCAGCCAGCCTTCCATCAGAGTAGGTGAAAGGGAATGCAGCCTTTTGTTGCTCCAGGAGGGAGGAGAGGGATTTGCCCTTGAACAGGGAGCCAGGGAGGTGAGGCGAGGTGGAGGGGGCTGGGGACAGGCATGAGGAGGGCAGGCTTACCTGAGCCCAGACCCCCACCCCCTCTTTATCACGTCTTATCAACACTGAGGTCAGAACCTTGGCATTCAGCACATGTGTGCACATGCTCTGACATGTACACTCACATGCACTGGCCCCGCCTCCTCAAGGTCCCCCATAAACCAGGAAGGAAGCTTCTGGCCAGCAGAGAAAACAGAAAGCGTATAGAGAATAAGGGGAAGGGGAGAGAAGGGGGCTCTAGATTTTCCTGATTCTTGGAGCCCTGCAGGCCAGTATGTATGGGGGGGGCGTGGCCTGGGCCACCTTCCCTCCCATCCCTCCCACACCCAGTTAAGAAGCCTGGGCCCTTGTTGCCGGGTCGAGTTGTGGAGAAGGGAAGAATCAAGGACTTTTCAATCAGGGCGAGCTCCCTGGGTGGCTCTGAATAGTTGCTTTTTGTGCACAGTCCTCCAGATGGACGGCCCTGTGCTCCTGATTCTGCAGGCATTGTTCCCACCGCCCTCCTGACACCCAGTGCAGGGCTGATAGACTGGCCAGAGACAAAGGCGGCTCCCACACCCACCACCACCGGCCTGGCTGGGGTGGAGGGGCAGAGCGGTATGGGGCAATGGCTGGGCTGGCAACTGGGGGAGATGCCAGTGGGTGAACCCACTGATCAGATGCTACCTATCTCAGGAAAGCGCATTTCAGATCTTTATGGCTTTTTGGCAAGCTGGCCCTACCCTTTAATTTTCTAATAAAAAGGAACTACATTTGCTGAAAAGGCAGTCACCAGCTCCATGTCAGTGTCTCTTAGAGAGACCAGAGTTCCTATCTTGGATGCCTGCTGGCTTTGGGCTGGGGCCTGGGTGGTGTTGGGTGTCTGGCTATTGGCTTTGCAGGGCAGGAGATAGTACCACATGGCCTGCCCTGCCCTCCCTTACTCCTCCAACCCTAGCCTAGCTTTAAGTCATGGTGAATCACAGAGGGTCGAGCCTCAGGGCAGACAAGTAAATAATTGTGGAATGAATGCACACATGCATGAATGAGTGAAGACTTGCCCCTTAGACCCAGGTGGCTGGCAGGCTGCTCAGAGGGTCTTCGAGGAATTAATATATACAGATTTTCCCCACAGAATCTGAAGTCACCCATTTGAAGGCATTTCCAAGCTCCCTGCAGCCCTGCCAAGCTTCTGGCACTAATCCACTGCATATTTTTCAGAAATGTGTGTGTATATATTTTTTTCTTTAAAAAATTACAAAGTACCAACATAAGTGGGTTTTTTTTAAATAAGTATATCTAGAAGTGTAGCAAACTTGACGCTTATAGCACCACAGCTCAATGTTTGAGTCTCTTACATCTTCCAGAACTTTCTCCCACCTCTGGAAACTTTGTTCTTTGTCTGGTTTGGGGTTTTACTCCTAGAATTCCTCCAGACATACTCATTCTGTGAGCCTAAAGGGCTGCCCCACCATGCATCTGCCTGCTGTCCAGCCTGGGGCACAGGGAGTACACAGTAAGTGCTTATGGAGTGCTACAACAGGTGCCTTTGTCGGCCTTGCCTTAAAACAAGCTCCTAGGGCTGGGTGGTGGCACAACAGGTTGAGTACACGTTACCATGTACAAGGACCTGGGTTTAAGCCCCTGATCCCCTTCTATAGGGAGAAAGCTTCACAAGTGGTAAAGCAGTGCTGGAGATATTTTTCCTCACTATCTCCTCTTTCACTCTCAATTTCTCTCTGTCTCTATCAAACAAAAAATTAATTAGGTATATATTTAAAAAAGACACACAAGCTTCTGTGGGCAGATGGCTTACCATGGCTGGCACTTGATAACTCAGAGTGGCCGTTGTGGTCTGGGCAGGCAGGGGTCTGTGCTCAGTCCCATGCCCCAAACATTTTTTAAGCATTATTTATTTATTTTTATCTTGCATTTTTTCCTTTATTGGGGGATTAATGTTCTACATTTGATAGTAAATACAACAGTTTGTACATTTATTAACATGAGGGAGAGAAGCAAAGCATCACTCTGGCATATTCGATGATGGGGAGCAAAATTGGGAACTCATGCTTGAGAACCCAGAGATCTAGCCACTGCACCCCTCTCCCAGGCCATCCCATCCCACATATTCCCTGTATACTTTCTGGGTGTCAGGCCCCAGGTCCAAGGGGATCCAAGATGGGGCAAGCAGGTGGCACCTATGATGTCTCATAGCCACAGTTTAGAGACTGCCTTGCCTCACCCCACTTCCCAATCCCAGGCTCATGGATGGGGTCACAGGGAGGTTCTCCTTCCAGAATTCCCATCTGGGTGGGAGGCCAGGTCTTTTTTGTGTGCTGGGCACACAGCCCATCAACAACACATGTACCCCAAGGGTCATTCCTCACCCATGTTCTGCTCCACAGAGGAGCCTGATGCTGGCCAAGGTAGTGAGAAATGAGCCAGGAGACTATGAGCCAGATGACTGTCCTGTCTTGTGGACCTGGCCAGCCAGGGTGGTAACGAGCCCTGCACAAAAGCAGGTTCATAGAGATGGTACTCAGGGCCAGTTTGGTGTGGGCTGTAGTCAGCATCCATTTTTACACCTGATAGAGGCCCAGGAGCTAGCTTGACCTATTGGAGAACTGGCTTGCATGCCAGAGGCCACAGGTTCAGTCCCCAACACCACCTCATAACAGAGCTGAGCAGTGTTCTCTCCTTCACATCCTCTCTCACAGTAAGTGAATTTGAAAGTAGCCTGGGAGCAGGGGTAGATAGCATAATGGTTATGCAAACAGACTCTCATGCCTGAGGCTCCAAAGTCCCAAATTCAATCCCCTGCACCACCATAGGCCACAGCTGAGCAGTGCTCTGGTTAAAAAAATAATAAAATAAAGTGAAAGTGGCCTGGGAGATAAAACCCTGGATTCTCAAAATTCAGATCCCAGATTTAATCCCCTGAATTGCATGTGCCAGAGTGATACTCTGCTCCCCCTGCCACTTTCTTCTGTCTATTAATAAAGATTTAAATAAAAATAGTAATTATGGAAGGGAAAAGGTAGTTGTACCTTAAAAGGGGGTGGGTTGTTGAAATAGCTCACTTGGACAGTGCCCTACTGTGCTGTGTGCACAACCTGGGTTTGAACCCAGCCCCCACTACACTGAAGAAAGCTTTGGTACTGTGGTCTCTATTTCTATGTCTCTGTCTTTAAAGAAAAAAAATGTTTTTTTTTTTCTGAGCCTTCACCGCACAGGGCTGACTTTTTTTTTTTTTTTTTTTTTTAACCAGAGCACTGTTCAGCTCTGGTTTATGGTGGTGCAGGGGATTGAACCTGGGACTCTGGAGCCTCAGGCATGAGAGTCTGTTTGCATAACCATTATGCTATCTACCCTCCACCCCCAAAAAAAGGTTTTTATATTTAAAAAAAGAAAAAGGTGATGCACCAGGTTAAGCGCATATAGCTCAAGGATCCCAGTTTGAGCCCCCGGCTCTCCACCTGCAGGGGTTGCTTCACAAGTGGTGAAGCAGGTCTGCAGGTGTCTATCATTCTCTCCCCCTCTCTGTCTACCCTCCCCTCTCAATTTCTCTCTGTTCTACCGAGAAAAATTAAAAAAAGGCTGCCAGAAGCAATGGATTCATAGTGCAGGCACTGAGCCCCAGCAGTTGGAGGTAATAAATAAATATGAAGTACGTAAACAATAGCCTGAGTCCCTCTGCTGGGCCTCCTAGAGACCATTGTTTTTACTGATCTAACTAGGCCCTTCAGTGCCTCTGGGTGCATTTGTACATTTCAGTCTTCACTGAGCACCTACTGTGTGCCCCACCTTGACAACTCAGAAATGGCCCAGAGCCAGCCCTGTCTTTAAGGAGTGATCTCAGCCCTGCCTGGAACTGGCCCCTCATCTGCTTCTAGGGGTGGCTGTGAGATACTCAGGCCAATGCTGACAGGTGGGGGAGTCAGGGAAAGTTGACGGTGTGGGACAGAATAGCATCCTGGTCTGTGGTGTGACAGGCCCATTGTGGGTGTGGAGAAGTGACATGGCACCAGCAGAGCTGGAGGAGGGGGCAGGGGATGCATGGGGCAGCACCAGTGGCCTGGACACCCCAGAGCAGGTGCAGCAGGCTACTCCACTTGGACCTGGACTGGATAGCTGGGTGGGAGACCTGTGGACAGGCCTGCTTCTGTGTTCAGGCTTTGCCACTTCTGTGGTATAACCCCCGCCCCCACCTCATCTCCTAGCTCTATGCAGGCACTTTATGACAGAGGCCTTTGTGCTGCCCAAGGCCTCCTCTGGGGACCATTCATGGGTGCCCCAGCCAGCAGATACCCAGGTGGTGTACTTCCCCCCACCCCACTGCTCCCCAGAAAGCAAGCCCATGACAAAGGGAGGGAGGGAGGGGAGGCGGGAGGAGACACGCTTCCACTATGAAGCCCATCTGGGAGCAGCCGCTATTTTCCTGATTTAAGGAAACATCTGTTTGCTCTTCTCTGAGAGCGGCAGTGGTGGGTGGGTGGGCATGCTGGCAGTGCGGGGATGACCACAGGGTTGGTTTGGCACTGGCCGGAAGGCCTGAAGCCACTGTCCTTGGGGGGCCCAGGGATGGCCAACACTGTCCTTTGCTCCCCACCTGCTGTGTCTCTGTGGACCTGTGGCCAGGTGCTTGTGGCTGTCACAACTGCTCCCCCCCGTACCCCCAGAATGGAGGCTCCTAGGACAGAACCCAAGCCTCCCCTACCCCCAGAATATCACGTGCTTATCTGAGGGGCTCCTTCATTACTGTTCACGCCTGAGCCGTGGTTTTGAAGGAACTGACTGCCAAACAAGCTGCATTTATTACATAATGATTAATTCATTGGCCCATTTCTTATTAATCAAAGACATCCATAACTGCCTGTCTATGCGTTGGGTGGGAGGAGACAGCCAGCAGGGCCTTAGGCTAACAGCCCCCTGCCCAGAAGGAGACACCAAGGCCTCCTTCAGGGTGAACGGGTAACCCCAGGGTTTCTAGAAGTGGAGATGGTAGCTGGCAGCCACACTTGGGACTGCCCCCCCCCCCCCCCCCCCGTCCGCTGGGTACTTCAGTGTTTTCTCACCTCCTCCTTAGCCAGCCTGAGCTCAACCTGGCACCATGGCACTTTGCCATTGCCTGACTGGTGGCTTGTCAGGGAGGAGGGAGATGGCATGGACACGTCCCCTGCCCAGGAGGCTACCATGCATAGCAGCTCTAGGCTGTAGGCCTGGGCCAGAGTAGAGGTGGAGGCTAACATGGCCCTGAGCATGGGGACATTCTGCAAGCTTATCCTTTCTTTTCCCAGGCACCAGACAGGCTTATGACTTTGGACCTGGGGACAGAAGAGACTGAGGCTAGGCACTGATGATGTGGCTGTGACACTGAGAATGTCCATGACCTCGGAGTGCTCACAGTTTGCAGGGACAGAAGCAGGTGCCCCCACAGACTGTCCCATACAGTATTGTGTCAGGGGTTACCGAGGGACCTGGGGACTGACCAGGTTCCAACAAAAAAGGAGCCTAATTTAAACTGGAGAGTGTGATCAGGGCAGGCTTCCTGGAGGGAGTACTTCTGCAAGCCTAGCTGGCTGAGGGTGGCTGCTTTTTCAAAGAACTCTGTAGAACAAGCCATCAGGGGTTTTGTGCATTCATTGTGTTCAGTTTACACCAACAACCCTGCAAAGTGGGAAATAGCTTCTGAATGTTCTCAGCAAGTGAGCTCTAGATCAGAGGGGAGTAGGACTCTAATCCCAGCTCCACTGGTTTGATTTATTTATATTTGAACCAGAGCACTGCTCAGCTCTAGGCTTATGGTGGTGCCCAGGGTTGAACCTAGGTCCTCTGAGCCTCAGGCAGGAAAGTCTTTTTGCATCACCACTATGCTGTTTCCTCAGCTGGCCTGGCTCCAGTGGTTTAGAAAAGACAGCAAGGGTGTGGGATGTGAGTTTGGCACAGCAAGTAATGGATGGATAAGCATGGCTGGGAGACCCTGGACGAGGCAGAGCACTGGAGTAAGCAGAGTAAGCTTGGAACACAGGAGGAGTGATGGTTGGCCACAGAGGACTAGGGAGCCACAGCAGACGCATGAGCTGGGGAATGATGTGGTCCCACTGCTCCTAAACACACCCTTCTCCAGAATCTGTGTGTCTTTTCCTACTCAGGGCCCCAGGAGACAGCTGCCAGATTGGCTCTAAGCTTCAGGGGCCAGGAAGCACATGGCTTCCAGGGCCCCTCCCCCACTGCCTTCTCCCAGCCCTCCAGATCTTAGCTGTGTCTGCCCAGAGAGAGCTGGCATGGGGTGGGGGGCAGCACCTGCCAAGTAGCCGAGCCCCCTTCTGTACTTGTGGGGCCCTGCCACCCCCAAGGACCCAGCACTTCTGCCACTAAGTGCTCTCCAGGCTGGAGCTGACATGACAGGAGCCCTCTCTCTCTAGCCCATTGCTGAGTCCCAGAGATGGCCTGGCACACGCCCAAGCCTTAAGGCTGAGGCTTTTCTTACTGCTGGTTATGCTAGAATAAGGGTACACCAGGAAGCCCAGAGAGCACTGGTGATCATCTGTCCTCTGAGATCAGATGCCCAGGAGGGTGTTATTAGAGCTGCTTTTATTGTAAAGAGGAGCTAATTGGCTCCCAGACTGACCACTCTGACGTCATCTTCTTCCTTGGCTGCAAGAACTGGGTCCCATTCCCCACCCTACCCCCATGTGTCTACCACCTTATGAGGCTGTGCTGGGTGCTAGTGAGGGGAAGTGACAGGCAAACTGACAATTCTGGATATGGTCCCTTCTCAAGGGAGGCCAGAGCCTCTCTTGATGTGGGTAGGCTCTCTGCTTACTTGCCTGCCCCCCCCCCACCTGGACAGTACCCAAAAGAGGGCATTCTAGTCATGTGGCCATGTCTTTTGCAAGGAAGTCTGGAAATTGTAGTCCAGCTGTGGAGTTGAGGCCATGATACCCATGATTGGCTGAGACCTCCCTTCTGGGCTGCTATGCCCATTTCTCTGAGCACCCAAGCCATGACCCATCCGTTTTTGCCTGAGTTGTGCATATGGCAAAACAATGCACTGTCCAAGTGAGGTATTTCCTTAATGCCTTCACTAAGTTCTCACCCAGGAGACATAACAAAGCATTCTCCCCATGCTGGTACATTAACCCCTTTCTGGGAAGGAGGCTGGGCTCCAATGGGCTCTTAAGGTGTAGAGCTGATGTCAGGCCCCCATTGTCCATCACTGCCCCCCTTCCTTAAAAGCCACATTTGAGGGAGTCAGGCTGTAGTACAGCGGGCTAAGCACAGGCGCAGCAGGTTAAGCCCACGTAGCACAAAGCACAAAGACCGGCATAAGGATCCCGGTTCGAGCCCCGGCTCCCCACCTGCAGGGGAGTTGCTTCACAGGCGGTGAAGCAGGTGTCTATCTTTCTCTATCTTTTTCTATCTTTCTCTCCTCCTCTCTGTCTTCCCCTCCCTCTCTCCATTTCTCTCTGTCCTATCCAACAACAACAACAACAATAATAACTACAACAATAAAAAAAAAACAAGGGCAACAAAAGGGAATAAATAAATAAAATAAAAATAAAAGCCACATTTGAAGCACCTCTGCAAGAACTGTGTCTTTCCCACACTCCTGACACTAAGGACGTTTAAACCAGCAAGCTAGCATCCAGGCACTGCAGTTACTAGCCTTCTCTCTCTCTCTCTTTCTCTCTGTGTGTGTAGCTGAAACCTCATGAATGCATGATTACACTTCTCCCAAACTGACTTTTTCATTAAAAAATATAAAGAATAAGCCAGAGAGATACCACAGTATAGGAGCTTCTCCCAGTGCTATGACACACCCATGTGGTACTGGGGTTTGGACCTAGACAGCATGCATCCTACCTGGTGAGCTCTCTCTGGCTCTTTCCTAGTCTTTGTGAGGGTTTTGCCTTAGCTAGGGGCTGTTTCTCACAGGCACAGATTCCTGCATGATACCCACAGCCCCTCTCCATCTCTCAGCTGTTCCTATTTGCCTCACTAACTTACAGCCTGTGTAGGAGTAGGGCAGGACTTAACTCTCCTCCACAGGACAAAAGACACATGTGGCTGCTAGCCCATGGCCATTGATGCTGGCTTTTTTTTTTTTTTTTTTTTTTGCAGCTCAGAGCTACTGTAGGGAGCCAGAATCTCCAGTGTGGGAATTTAGTGCTTCCCTGGAGAAGGTGACATTTGATCAGGTCTTGAAGACTAAGACAGGTGTTGGTCAGATTGTGAGATGGGAAGATCCAAGGCAGGGAAAGCCCATTCCCTCAGCTTTTGGATCTGAGTCAGTGACCTCCCTCTTTCCCTGGTACTGAGGAAGGGGAGACTCCCAGTTGTGGAGGAGAGGAGGTAGGGTGGGAGGGTAACAGGTCTTTGGGGAGGGGGGAAGCAAAACATCACTCTGACACATGCAATACTGGGGGGTCAAACTCAGGAGCTCATGCTTGAGTGTCCAGGACTTTATCCACCCTCCTGGGCCCCTTATTTTATTTTTTTTATAATTAAAATTTTTTAAATCTTTTTATTTATTGGATAGAGACAGCCAGAAATCAAGAGGGAAGGGGTGATAGAGAGGGAGAGAGAGAAACACCTGCAGCGCTGCTTCACCACTCACAAAGCTTTCCTCCTGCAGGTGGGGACAGGGACTCGAACTCTGCTGGGTCCTTGCGCATTGTAATAGTGTGCTCAACCAGGTGCACCACCACCACCCGGCCCTGCCCCCTGCCCCTTACTTTTTTTCTGTTACTTTGCAAGAGACATTCACTCTCAGAAACCATGTGAAGACAGGATGCTTGTCGAGTTTTCTGTATACAGCTTTTTTTTTTAACTATGGTGACTGCACCTTGGTCTACAGAATCACACTATGCCAGGACGTTGGGCCACATGTGTGTGCATGAGCTGCCCAGACTCTTCTGGCTGTTCGGTGTTATGTGTTATGTGTACTGAGTGTATGCTCTGTGCTTCTATGTGCTGTGTGTGTTTTCTGTGTGTTCATGTGTGTGCGTGTGTTGTATGCTGCTGCGCCCAGATTGTGTTTTGTCTGCTCAGTGCTGGAGCACTATTCCCAGACATTCTAGGAGTTCGGTCATCACAGAAATTGGGAGAATGGAGCCCTGCCCAGACAAGGGTGTGACCCTACTTCACAGAGGGGTTGCAGAGGTTCCACCAGTGTTGTGCTGGCCAGGACTGCACTCCTCCTGCAGTTGGAGGGGCACGGATTGTCATGGTAACGGCCCTCCTCGGATTTCCTGCCTTTTGTGTTCAATCAGGCCTCGCCCCATCCAGGCTACAGCCTCCAATTGGCCAGCAGGTCTCAAGGGCGGGGTGCCCCAGAAGTGGGTGTGATCATGAGGAGGGGGTCTACACTCCCTGCTAGCGCTGTCCAGAGTGCACACCAGGGTGCAGGGGGTAAGGCCTAAGGAGCATCCTTGGGTGTGGTGGGTACGCTTTGATGGCAGCCCTTGAACAAAGGAGGGCACAGGCCCAGAGCTACCTGCTCGTCACAGTGTCATCCGAACCTCCCAGCACTCCGAGGTTGCCCCTGCTACCTGTGCCCACAATACCTTTGCACTTAGCCCCTCCCCTGTTCAACTCCCCAGCTCCCCCAGGCTGCTGTCCTGCATTTGCCTGTTTGTGAATCGCCACCCACCCCAGACACACAGTAGGTGCTCAGTGCATGCTGTGAATGAATGCATTCATCCACAGCTGGAGGCCTCCTTGGCACACCCAGTGCAGGATGCTAGAGGGAAGCCGCACCCCTTCTCCTTACATACTGAAAGACTTGTGTTGTAGGCCCTGCCCAGGCGGAGTGTCTGCCCTAGACCTCAGGCCAGAAGAACCTGGGTTGGTGTGTATTGGTTCTTACCCTGTGTGGAGCCTGGGCTGGCTGCCCTCTGAGGAGGTGCTGTGGCAGGCTACTGAGGCTGCTGGGCTACCTCCAGAGTGAGTCCTAGCTTGTGGGATGCTGTGTTTGCCTATACCCAGCTTGCTGAGGTGGGAGTGGTAACATCTGCACTGCTCTCCCCAACCAAAAAGGGAGCAAAAAGTACAGAATCAGGTACTTAGACAAGGAGCCTTTGAGAGGAGTGGTTGTTCCTGTCCAACATTGAAATAAAAAAGCACAACATACAACAAAGCCAAAAATAGCCAGAGAGAGAGAGCTTCATAGGGTCTCCAATAGACTTCATAAATCACCTCAAGGTTTGGACTAGGGGCAGATAGCTGGACTCAGGCCACCCCCAAATCATAGACCTTAAGAGGTGCAGCCCAAGCCTTACCCTTTTCAATTTGGGTTCAAGTCCCCAGTCACCACCTGCAGGGGAATCTTCATGCATGGCAAAGCAGTGCTGTAAGTCTCTTTGCTCTCCCTCTGTATTTCTTTCTGTCTCTATAAGTAAAAGAAAGATGGGAAGCCACAGGGCAGTGCAGTTACCATTGCAGGCACTGAGCCCCAGTGATCACCCTGGTGGCAAAAAAAAAAAAAAAAGGCAAATGCATCTGTCCCCAGACAGATTTTTATTCTTCCCTCCCCAACAGACCCTTGCAGTTCTCCTTCCCTTCATCCCAGACCTTGTACCCAGATTCAAGTCTAGAAAGTGGGGACTCCGGACCCTTTGAGAGCTGAGAGGAAAAACAAACTCTCTATATCATCCTCAGAAAAATGTGCTGCACACACAAACAAACGAGCTTTGTGTTTGGCTTCTGGGAGTTCTGCCTGGGCCCAGCAGTCAGTGAGGAGGGGTAGGGCTGCCTGGAGGCTGCACTTCTGAACCTGGCTGCATAGTTGTCTAGGTTGTACAAGGTGCAGACACTCCTACAGGAGTCCTGGCCTCATGGTGCTGCTGGGCTCCTGGGTATCTTTTCCTGTTTTCTGGAAGGACATTCCATGGTGTGCCCCGGTCTTCATCTCCATATTCTTTTTTTTTAATGTTATTTTTAAATGTTTTATATTTATTTATTTTCCCTTTTGTTGCCCTGGTTTTTTATTGTTGTTGTAGTTATTATTGTTGTTGTTATTGATGTCATTGTTAGATAGGACAGAGAGAAATGGAGAGAGGAGGGGAAGACAGAGGGGGAGAGAAAGACAGACACCTGCAGACCTGCTTCACTGCCTGCAGTGACTCCCCTTCAGGTGGGGAGCCAGGGCTCGAACCAGGATTCTTGAGCTGGTCCTTGGCACTTCGAGCCATGTGCACTTAACCCGCTGCGCTACTGCCGGACTCCCCATCTCCATATTCTACCTGTTGCCCTTGATAGCTCAGCTTCTGGGTACTAAGGAAGTTACAGGTATACTGTACACATTATCTCTGATGAATCAGCTCTTCATAAGCTTCATTACTAAAGCTGAAATGGAAGACATCCCCCAGGATAGCCCATCCCCTTGCCCCATTTGCCCCATTTACCCCATTAGATTTTGACTGAACAGGCTTGCCTGGGGCAGCTGGACCCCCATCTCTGGGTGGGAGTGATCTACTGGGTTCATTTTTCAGATCAGGAAACCTGAGGTCCTGAAGAGGGCTGGTGTTTATGTGTGTATGTGCATTTTTCCTGTTCATTGCCTTTGAGGACCAGCTGGTCATTTGCAACTGGGGAGATGACTAAGGGAGGTGGAGGGACAGGGGAGGGGGCAGAGAAGGATTTAGCTAAAGCATCGCATACCACACCTCCTGCTATACAACCAGCCAGCTCTAGGGATGCTGCCTCTAGGAAGCCCTGATAGGCTGGCTCGAGGTCTCTGCCTTCCTATCCTACATGTACTGCCATGCTGGTTTGGTAGACATGTTTATGCTGTCTCTCTGACTGCAGGGTGGCACCCCAACACAGGCAGTGGCCCCAGGCCCAAGGCCTGGCACAGCTTTGTGGCATGAATGAGTAAATGAGTAACAAGAAGCTGGTGGTGTGGGCTCCGACTCCTTTCAGTCCACCCCTGGACTATGGTGGTGGGGACCTGACTGTATTGGCAGTGAGGGCTAGAGGTCTGGGAGATCTTCTGATGTGGAAAGCTGATTTGGTGGGCGGGGGGGGGTTCCTGTCCCAACCCCTCACCCCAAGGCCTTGATAGCCACCCTTGATGACCTCCCACACTGGTTCAGTAGTGCTGGCGGGTAGGAGACCCAGGCAATGACAACCTGGGGCGACAGAGGCCTCTGGGCACCCTGGGGAGCCTAACAATCTCCAGCCCCCTTGTGCTCTGGTGAGGTTGGGGACCTTGACCCAGTATCCTTGTCTTCACCAGCTGGGGGGTGTTCCCCCAGACACCTCCTAACCTGGGCCCAGTCATGCTGTTTCCCACTACAACACCCCCATGTGGACCCCAGATGCCTCACCATTCTCTGAGTAACACTTTGCTTCTAACTAGTGCCACACTGTCCCTCAGTTGGGGACCTCAGTCTCCCCACCTGTATAATGGGGTGGTGGGCAACATTGAGACTGTGAGTGGGTGGGCTCAGATGTTACATTGCTATAGAGGTGAGGGGTGTGGTCTGGATGATGGTGTGCCCCTCTCTCTAACTGAAAAACTAGGATCTGGGGCTTCAGGGCAGAGGGAGACCATCTGGCTATTGGGTTAGGAAGTTCTCCAGGCCTAGGCTGAGTTGATCTGGACACTGTAGGGAGGGGATGCAGAGATCAGATGCTAGGTTTCAAAACACTGGGTGGCATCTTGCTCTGTGCCCTCAGGGTGCCCAGGAAGGGGCCCCCAGGATAGCCAATGCCCTTGCCCCATTTGCCCTCATTCTCAGGAGGCAGAACCCTATCTTCTGGCCTGCCCCTGGGCTCTGCAGCAGCATCCCTGGCAGGCAGCAGGCTGAGCTACCAGGGAGCATTTGCCATAATCAGCTGAGGTACCAGGGAGCATTTGCCATAATCAGCCCCACACAGCCCTGCCACAAGTGCCCATCAGGACATACCTGCTCTGCTGAAAGCAGTAGCAGTGATCCATCAAAACAAACCCTGGCAGGTGGAGGGCGAGGCCCATCCACCCTCACTTGGCCTTGGCCTTCTGCAGGGACCCTTGGGCACCTGGCCACTGTGCCCTCTCCCCTGGGCCTCAGTTTCCTGGGCTGAGTGCCCCATGTGGGCCTTTAGGCCTGCAGGTCTCCTCCTTGACCCCCACCCTCATCTCTCCCTGTCTGGAGATATTATAAATCAAATGGCTAAGAATTCACGGCATCAGAAATTCTGAAGCCTTCATCTATTATTAACGCTGACAGTAACCCCCTCCGAGCATTTCACATAGCAACTGTTACCAGGATCTCTCGGGTGCAGATGAAGCCCGAAGCTCTAGGTGGGTGGTGGACAGTGAGCCCCCTCCTGGACAGGCTGCCACCTGTCCTTGGACTGGCTGGGGTGACCCTTGGTGGGAGAAGCACTGGCTTCTGATGAAAGGGGGTGTGGGCTGCTTTGGGGGAGACTCACTGGGGTGAAGCTGAACCTCAGCTCCTGGAAGAGGAATGAAAGCCCCCCCCCCCAAGTGTTCCCTGGGACAGAGCAGGGAGCAGGGTTCTCCCCCCATAGCCTCCCCCTCCCCCCAGGACAGTGAGATTGTCCAGTGAGAGGGGAGCAGGGAGAAGGCTGGGTAAACTGTTAAGGGCATGCAGATGTTGTTCACCCACTCACCCACCTGTCAGCTCTTGCTCCTGAGTGCTGGCTTGTCTGTGGGCAGCATCTGGCTCTAGGAGCTCAAGCACAGAGCACCCAGCCCTGTCAAGTTCAGTCAGGCTGGGGATGGGTCAGTCAGGCTCAATGGCCCAGGTGTGATGATTAGTGCCTATAGCAGTTACACACTTGGGTGGGGGGAAGGAGGCCTTGGCACTTCTTCTTCTTCTAGCGTTTGCCCTTCTTCCGTAGCCAGTCAACAGTGTCAGGTTGAAAGCTGTCAGGAGCTGCTTGTTGCTGGCTTTGAAAGTGACTGGGATCCACGTGGATTCAGTCGGCTAGGAAGGATCGTCAGTTTCCCCAATGAATGGGTACTCACGGGATGCACCATGAGAAGGTCGATCCAATGCATTCCTGGGAGTCAAGCCAGACTCTGAGGGTGAAAAGTGGGGGGGGGGGGAGCTGAAGCAGCCCTCTCCCTACTTCCCCCAACCCCCCCAGACGGGGGAGAGTGGAGCAAGGCACAAGGGAACCAGGTTTCAGACTTTGATTCAGGATACTGGGGAAGCCAGGGGTGGCTTTAGGCTGGAGGAGCAGGTGGATCTGGGCTTACAGAGGAGCCATGGCCATCAACACTAGAGCTAATGTTTCAGGGATCTGAAGTGGGGGGTTGGGTTAAAGTCACTTCACACCTGCAGGGGTCCTGGGTACCAGGTCCTCTGTATCCCTCTCCCCTAGGCCTTGGTTTTGTAGGCTAGCAGAGGGGGTCCCCTAACCCCAAATCTGGCCCTCCTACACTTGCATAACCAGGCCCTGAGCATCCCTTTCCTGACCACCCTGTCCTACTTGTGTCCAGAAAGCAGGACACAAGTAGGGGTGATGAAGAAGTCAACCGGTGGACTGTCATGGGAAATCATGCAAATAGACACAATTCTCAGGAAAGAAGGGCTCCTGGGGGCTTCACTTCTCAGCAGAGGCAGCTCATGCTTGGCCCAGTTCTCTAGAGTCAGGCTCTTTCTCTTCCTTCTTTTTGCCACCAGGATGATTGCTGGAGATCAGTGCCAGCACAATTCTACCACTGCTGACAGCCACTTTTTAAAAAAGATTATTATCTTTATTTATTGGCCAGTAATGGAGAGGGAAGGTAGAGATAGAGAGGGTGAGAAAGAGAGACACCTGCAGCACTGCTTCACTTGGAAGGCTTTCTCCCAACAGATGAAGACCAGGGGCTCGAACCTGGATCCTTGCACATTGTAACATGTGCACTTAACATGTGAATATTGTAACATGTGCACTTCACCACTTGGAAGCTTTTCTCCCAACAGATGGAGACCAGGGGCTCGAACCTGGATCCTTGCACATTGTAACATGTGCACTCAACCAGGTGTACCACCACCTGGCCCCCCTTTTTCTTTCTTTCTTTCTTTCTTTTTCTTTTTTTTTTTTTCTTTTTTCTTTCTTCACCAGCCTGGCTGCACTGGGGGGCAGATCTCCAGCTGGGTCCCCAACCCTGTCCTCAGGGGCTGTACCAGGAGGAAGGCCTTAGCAGACATCTGGTGTGAGCAGGCTGGCAGAGATGTCCTTCCTTTCCTTAACACTCCTTGGAGTACCTATTCTAGGAAGCCTCCCTGAACACCTCGCAATTCCCCACTCTGAGCCCTGCAGTCCCCATGTCCTGGTCTGTGACATTTTCTCTGGGGTGCTCTCACCCCAAGATTCAATATCATCAGGCTTGCAGCACCCCTGTGGGTGACACTGGACTTTTGCTTGCTCCTCTTCTGGGCCAAGAACTTAGTGCCTCCTGCAGAACTCAGTGCTACCTGATGGGGCCTCTGCACTGGGTGCTGAGTGCAGCAATAGGACACAGCTCCCTATGATCTTGCCTGCCCAGTGGCAAGACTCTTGGCAACCCCCTCCTAACCTTATACATGAGGACATGGGAGTGTGGGGGAGCTGTTCCAGCATTTTCCAGGAAAGCACAGGGCATGTGGTTGTGCTAAGCCTGAGGGACACCTTAGCCAGACACTCAGAATGAGCCAGATAAGGGCTAGAGTCCCATACATTGTGCCCCTAAGTTTGGGCCTGAGCAATCTTCCCCAATCTTTTTTGCAGCCACCCCTGGCTGGTGGGGACTGGTGGCAGCTGGTGGGAGTTCCCCTCTTTGGAGAGCCAGGCAGGGACCCAGCCTTCTGAACCTGACTCCTTCCTTGGCTGTCACCCTGAGAGAGTTCAGGGAGATCTCTCCCCAAAGAACATGGGGGCTAACATTAGTTAGGGTTAGGGCACCTGTAGGTGGATGAGGGTGGAAGCCTGAGCAAGGAAGCCCCCACCAGCACCTGGGGGCCCTTTGGGTCATCCAGATCCCAGTTCCTGGCTGTGTGGCTTTGGGCCAGTCCCTTGCCCTCTCTGTGCCCCGAGTCCACATCTCTCTGTGGAGCACCAGTCTGGCCCATCACTTCTGAGGTTGTCACTGTGCTGGGGGAGAGGGGCTATCTCATCTGTGTCTAGGCCCCGAGCACAGGCCAATGCCATCTTTGGCCTCAGTCCAGTCACCAGCTGCACAAGAGGAGTGGGCCCCCTGACCTGGCCTGTGTGTGGACCTAGGTAGTACAAAAGCAAACAGCATCTCATATCTACTGCTGCCAGGACATGCAGCTGGGTGCTGGGAAAGAGGGCAGGGCCACCTCCATTCCTGCTGAATGGCCCCACAGGACAGCCAGCACCCAGCCTGCAGAGCCGGCCACCTGTAGGTGGATGGACAGTAAGTGAGCACAGGCATGAGAGAGTACCTTTTGGGGTAGTGGAGCTGGGCAGTAAGAGTGGGCTTCCAGGAGTAGGTAGCCCTTGGAGAATGAGAACATTCAGACTGAGGGTGGGAGCTGGTATAACTGGAACACATACATGTGGGGAGGTTTGGAGAGGCAGCTGGGGGAGTCCCCCCTCCCCATGCAGTATCCCTGGCTCAGAAGCCTCCCCCACCCCACCCCCAGAGTAAGGCAGGAGAGCTGGTCCCCTACACCAGCTTTCCTGTGTGACCCCTCTGATCTGTGCCCAGCCCAGGGCCTCTCCCATTGGGGGGAGGGGTGTCAGAGGGGCCAATGGAGACATCATGGATCTGAGCCCCCTGAGTGCTAGCCAGACACCGTGCATGCTGCATCTCATTCTGTCTGGTCTCCATGGGGCTGGACTGGGTAGTGGGGGTCCCCTGGGCCTCTGCCTTGCAAGGTTCCTGGCAGCTAGAGAGCTGGGAATCGACTCCGGCTGCTGCCCACGTGCTCTTACAGAGGGAATTTCTGGAAATGGTTCTCATTCCTGGGGGGTAGGTGTGGGGGGAGGACACGACAGAGAACACAGGTGTGAGGGCTTGCTCCCGGCATCCCAAACTAGACAAAGCAGTGCTTCTCTGAGGCCCCAGCTGGCACTGTCACAACCATCGTACTACTCCACTCACTTGAGGGGGGTGGCCCACCCATCAGGAGAGGGTGCCCAGTCTGAGGCTGTTGGCAGAGGGGAGTCAGCTCTGCCCAAACACACAGGGCTACACAGCCCAGTGAGTGGGGGAGCAGAGCCAAGAGGCTTCAGCAGCTTCTCAGAGCCTGGAGGCTGTGAGAGACCCAACCACAGAGAACTTCCTGTGCAAGTATGTCTGTCAGCAGAGGCTGGGCACTGCAGAACAAGCATCCCCAAAGGCCAGCATGGGTCTGTCTCTGCATCTGTGCCAGCAAGGGGGCCATAATGCTGTAACTTGGGGCCCAGGCATATCACAGAGGGGGTGGGACTTGTGGGTTCACAGAGCTGCTCCCCTAAAACCACAAGCATCCTTCTCACTCAGATGATAGAGGTACTGAAGCCCCAAAGCCTCCTGTGTTAGACCTTGACCAGTGCCTTTTTCAGCAAGGTAATATTTGCGCTCTACTGGATATACCACTTGCATGACCCCAGGGGAAAGAGAAAAAGAAAGAAGCAGAGCATCACTCTGGCACATGAGCTGCTTGGGATTGAACTCATGCATCCTTGAGAGTCCAATATTCCATCTACTATGCCACCTCCCAAGTCACATGCCATATCCTTTTTTTTGCCTATCCTATGTGTGGGTGACCTGGGATGGGGAGGCCTCCAAGGCCCCCAGTGCTGGGGACATGAGCAGGTGCAGGTGGAGCCCATCTGGAAGCCAGGGAAGAAACACATCTTTGTTGCCAACACATCGTGTGTGTGTGTGTGTGTGTGTGTGTGTGTGTGTGTATGTAAGTGCATAAACTGTCCCAGTGCTGCACAAGGGAAGAGCGATGAGACTTTGATGTGCCTGCCCTGCCGGGTGCTCTGTCACCCAGGCAGGCTGGGTGCTTTCATTAAGAGCTGTCTGGGTAGCAATGGGCTCAGGCTGTCTGTGTCCCCCCCCCCCCCCGCTTGGGGGAGGGGTGCAGAGGGGTTGCTAATGGATTCCCTGAGTGCTGCTGGCATGGCTAGCTTCCCACAATGCCAGGGTTAGGGGCCAAAGAGATGAAGACCAGTCAGGGCCAGAGAGACAGCCCAGGCTGGAGGCCAGGGACACCAATGCACCCTTTTTTTTTTTTTAAGAATTTATTTATTCATGAGAAAGATAGGAAAGAGAAAAAGAACCAGGCATCACTCTGGTACATGTGCTTCTGGGGATTGAACTCAGTACCTCATGCTTGAGAGTCCAATGTTTTCTCCATTATGCCATCTCCCAGATGACTTTTTAAAATTTTTTATCTTTATTTATTGATTGGATAGAGACAGCCAGAAATCAAGAGGGAAAGGCATGATAGGGAGGGAGAGACAGACACCTACAACCCTGCTTCATCACTCACAAAGCTTTCCCCCTGCAGGTGGGGGCTAGGAGCTCAGACCCAGGTCCTTGTAAATTATAATGTGTGCTCAACCAGGTGAGACACCACCTGGCCCTGCACCTGATTCTTCAGTGCTGGGGAGGATAACAGAGTGTGGCAGGTGCCCACTAGCTCCTTTGATGAGAATCCCATATCTATCTCACTAAGCTAGGATCCTATGAACATAGGGCTCCCATCTGCCCTTTTTCAGATCATGAGTCTGAGCCTGGGGGACAGAAAAGGGCCTCTGGGGAGGCTGAGGTTCAGAGTCCTTTGCTATGTGACTGCCTACCAGGAATTGCTCGACTTCTCTGTGCGTCAGTCTTTGTGTCTCTGCAGGAGGGGTGGGCAGTGGTGCTGAGGGCTGCTTTGCCCACTGGGGGCAGCTGGCACTGACCATGATAGGCAGGCATCCTGGTTCTGGGACAGGAGATGATGCCACACCTCTGAGTCCCACCCCCAGTGGGTGTGGATGGAGCAGCCTGACCAATGGCATCATGGCTCCCAGCAAGTGTTTGGAAAGCAGAGTCCTAGGAATCATGGGGCAGCTGTACCCACAGCATGAGGACCCTGCCATCTCCCAGAGGTGCTCAGCGGAGTACAAGGACACTGCCTGGGGGTGGCAGTTGGTCCGAGACCTCTCCTGCCACAGCTGCTTGGTGGGCAGATGATAGCAGCCAGAGATGTCCCACCCCCCCAGCCCTCCAGCAACCCCCTTGCTTTCACTGTCTGGAGAACTTGTGAGCAGCACCCCCCTTTTTTTCTTTTAAATTTTCCCCAGAGTGCTACTCATCTTTGGCTGCTGATGGTACTGGAGGTTGAACCTGGACCCCCAGAGCCTCAGGCAGAAAAGGGTTTTTGGAGAACCATTATGCTGTCTCCCCTGCTCCTGGGGGCTCCTATTCTTAGTTGCACCAGTGTCCCCGGCCATTCACAGTGGAGTCTGTGCTCAGGTGCTACTTTTGGAGTGAGGGGAGCCTGGGACAGGAAAGCACTGGTTGGTGAACTGGATCATGACCTATCTGGTAGCACTTGTGTTGGTGGCACTTGTCATTGCCTAAAGCACACCCCAGGAAGTCAGGCACACACACTGGGGAAGATGGAAACAGAGCCAGTGCCCAGCTGCTTGCTGGACTGTGGCACCTGGGGGCAGCTTCCCTCTCCAAGGGCACAGGGAGGGACAAGGAGGCTGTGCAACAGCAATGAGGAGGGAGGGAAGTGCATGGCAGGTGGGGCGAGAGAAGGGTGCTCAGTACCAGGGTATTGGCTGGCTGAGGCAGCTCTGTAGAAAGAGAGGAGCAGCCTGGGGTGGGGGTACAATGGATGAAGTGCTGGACTCTCAAGCATGAGGTCCTGAGCTCAGTCCCCAGCATTGCATGTGCCAGAGTGGTCTTCTGTTTCTCCTCCTCCTATTTCTCTTTCTCTAGTTAATAAATCATGTGAAAGAAAGGGAAAGGGGACATGACAGAGGAATGCCCAGGCCTCCCCAGAGAGAGTCAGGAGATGGTAGGGCACCTGCTGCATCATCCCCAGTAGGCCCCCAGAGTGAGACTGGGACCCCAGAAAAATAGGTTCAAGCTTTGCCTTTCAGTTTTCTCAGATCAACCCTGGTAGGTGGTGGTAGCAGCAGCAGGGACAGTGTCCATGCAAGCAGCTGGAATACCAAGGCTCTTTGAGACTCCCCAACCCTAGTCTGCCCAGGTTCCCCTCCCCCAACAGGCCCTTGGGCACAGCAGGGGCCAGAGCTGTTCACTGAGGAGGATGTACCCTGAGCTTGGCCAGTGATGGATGGCTGGGCAGCCCTTGATCTGGGTATCCAATCTCTAAGTGCAAGCTGGGCATGGGGACCTGAGCATGGGGGGTGGGGAGCACTCTGCCAAGGCCCTGAAGCTGAAGAGTGCCAAGCCAAGTGTGCAAACTCAAGGTGCTGAAAGTAATAGGGAACCATTGCAGACTGTATAGCAAGGGAGCACCTCTTATAAGAGGCTTCATGGGCAGAAAGAAGCTGGGCATCAGCTAGGAGGTGGCTCTGGAATTCCCAGTGGGAGGTGACATGGCCAGATTATGTGAAGACTATGAGGCCAGAAGGAGGGGTCTACTGATGATGCCTTGGCGAGGCACTGGGAAAGACCTGAGGACTGTTATGGGGACAGTCTGAGTCTGTGATGTGGAGTGGGAGAAGGGATAATGCAAGTACACTGGATGGGGGAGGGGTGTGTGTTCTCTGTTTTCTGGGGGTGCCCGGGCTATGGGAGGAGAGGATAAGGCAAAGGACAGCAGGCCATCATTGGGTCACCAGGGCCTTTCTGGGCACCAGGTGTCTGCCTGGGACAAGACTAGGGAGGACAGGTCCCCATAGGGAGGGCTGCCCTCCCTCATGGCCTCAGGCCTCCTGCACCTGCCAAGCACCCCTTCAAAGGTGGCAGGGCCAGTGGGCCTCAAGGACAAAGGCAGGCAGGGGCAGGGGGAGGGAGCTTGTGGCAGGGAGCTTAATGGCCCTGGGAAGAAGGGAGAAGAAAAAACATAAAACTGTAGAATTATGGGGAGACATAAACAGAGCTGTCAGGCACTGGCTGCGGGAAGATGGCTCAGCCCTGCAGAGCAGCCCCTCAAGTGAGCATGAAAGACACAAGTGGGAGATCAGGAAGCTGCTGCCTCCTTGCTTGGGCTCCAGGGCAACTCTTTTCTCACACCCCATGGAGGCCTGTCACCCCACACCCCCACACCAAGCTGGTCTGCGTGGCTGCTGCAGGGACAGGGAGTAGAGGGACCCAAGGACAGAGGTGGCACCGTCCCAGGGGCGTGCACACAGCCTGCTGCCTTCCTTGTCACCGCGGCTGATGTCATTAGCCCAGCATTAATGGGCTGGAATTTCACCTTAAACCATCCCGTCCCCAGCAGATGACAAACCCCCTGGTCCTGGCACTACAGAGCTGCCAGGCAGCTCTGCTCACCCCCTCCCCACAGCATGCCTGTCATCCCTGAGGCTCCCAGGGACTCTGGCCCTGGGGACACTCCCAGGCCAGGGGACTTGTCTGAGGGAAAGCAGGGCTCAGTGAGGGCTTTGGTCAAGTGGTGTGGGGAGCCTGGTGCCCTTCCCTGAGAACACTACTAGGGGCTATGCCTCTTTGTTTTCTGACCCAACACCAGAGGGGGCCAGGTGGCCTCGAAATTTCCTACCATCTTCTCAGAAGCCTCCAGGAAATTGTGTTTCTCACCTACTCATCCATCTTCCCATCCATCCATCTGTCCATCCACCCATTAATGCTTCCATTCATCCATTCATCCTCCCGTCCATCCATCCATCTGCCCATCCACCCACTTAGTCCACAAATATGTGCCCCCAGCTCCCTCATGCACTTTGAGGCCCCGAGACTAACTACTCTTTCAAGCCCCTTGAAGGTATGGGTACTCTCCAGCTGGGTTTGTTTGGGAGACAAGGTCTTGACAGTGACAGCTCTTCTCCCAGGACAGGAGTGATAAAACAACTCTATGGTCCTGGGTGGGGGTGGGGAGACCTCCTGACCTGTTTGGAGAGAGAAAGACAAATTTGCTTGAAGAGGAGGAAAGAGAGTGGGGACAGAGCCTGGCAGTAGACATGCCAGGACAGGCTGTGGTGTTCCATGCTAACTTGTGCTCACACGAACGCGCACACATGTGCGCATGCACAAACACACACCCCAGCCCCACCCTTTGTGTTCTCCAGGGAGGGATAGGTGCTCAGAGGACTGGTGCCTGAGCCAACTTTTCCCACAGTCCTAATGCTAGCTCTCACCACAGGGCCAGGAACTAGATGCCACCACTGCCTGACATCTCTGCCAGGGAGGCCACTGCCTGCAGGCCCTAGCTCTTATCTATATTCCAAGGAGACAGGAGAGGGAGAGGACAGAGAGACATGGACTGGAGGGGCCCCTGAGCAATGCTCTCTGTGGTTCCCTTGCCCTCACTGGGCTCTGACCCATCACTTTCTCCCAAGTGTAGTCACCCTGCTGGGCTGTGACATACCAGAATGCAGAGCCAGACCAGCTCTGGAGGCCAGGGAGGTGGACTGCAGGAATGGGGCTCAGCAGTGCTTGGTCCCCAGGAAGGCAATTGGACATCATGGTTTGGAGCAAGGGCCCTGAACACCACTTCTCCCAAGTCCATCATCCATCACTGCAGCAGTGGGAGCTTCCTAACACGTGTGACAGCATTGCCCCCTCACTATCTTACCCACCTCGGCTCCCCTTTGCCCTCAGCATGAGGCCCTTGATCTGCACCAAGGTGTTTGTTGGCCTTTGTTCTTCACATCAAAGTGCCTGCAATCCCCATGTCCCCTCCTCCCAGGGTGTCACTGCTGCTCCCCCTGCTCATGCCCAGAACCCCCACCCCCAATGCAGACCTGCAGCTAAATGCTCTGAGTTCCAATGCTACTGCTGGTATGCTGGGCTGCTGTGGCACTAGGGTGCTTGTGCACAGTCTGTTCCTGTGCACTAAAATTGCTCTGACAGGGAAGAAAGGGTGGCATCTCTCTCCATGCCCAGGTATGTGGGGCTCAGAATCCAAGACCGAGATCCAGGCCCCAGCAGCTTCTGCCCACCCTTACAACCTGTGTGACTAAGCTGGCATCCCACCCTCTCAGTGCCTTCTCTGTAAATTCAAATGTGGATGCCATTCCTCAGAGCAGTGTCCTGTCTGAGGTGGTCAGCATGAGTACCAGCTGTGAGGCAGATTGTGACCCAGTGCTTCTGTGCCCCACTTCTCACTGCTTCCAGGTTCTACTATGAGAGACAGGCATTTGCTGCTGTCTACCTATAAGGCCCAGAGAGACAGGGAGACTCACCTGAGGCCACACAGCATGCCAGCAGCACAGCCCTGGGTACATGTTGTTCTTCTCAAAGATTCAGAGAGAGCCTGGGTCTGGAAAAATCCAGTCCTGGGCAGGGTGGAACAGAGGGGCCTTGGTGATCCCTCTCCTGTGCCCAGGGCCATGGGGGCCTCAGCCAGCTGCATCTGTGCCAGCTCAGCAGTAGCAGCCCTACCCTGGCACTGCCCTCGGGGTGTGTCTGCTTGCCTGGGTGGATCCCCACTGCCTGGCTCCATGGATGCCCAGCCCCCCTCCATGGCCAGCCCGCACCAGTCAGGGATTTTCCTAAACCTGTCTGTGACCAGGAATCATATAGATATTTACCCACCCCCTCCAGGCTATATGCCAGAGGCTCCACTCATTGTCTGCTTTACTCTCAACTCTTCCTGTGTCATGGATGGGGAAACTGAGGCATGGTTGATGAAGCACCTTGCCCTACAGCTGGGGGTACTGAACTGAGATTCTGCTCTGCTCTGGTATGGCCTCTGCTGCAAGATGTAGGGGCTGACTCTTCTTGGTACCAAAGTCCCATACCCTCCTACCAGGGATGAAAGACATCACCTACTGATCCCAGTCATAGAAGCTGTGTGTTTGTTTATTCAGTCACTGTTTCACTACTCTAGGCCCCCTTTTCATTTAGGGAAGGAGGTGCACAGAGTGGGGAAAGCTTCCCTTGGTGTCACAACACTGCCCATGTGGTACTGGAGTTTGAACCTGGGCCATGCACATGGCAAAACAGATACTCCAAAAAGTGAGTATTCTCTCCGGCCCTGGAGAAGCTTTTAGATCTTTTTGTTGTTGTTGTTGCCCCCAAGGTTATTGCTGGGGCTCAGTGCCAGCACTACAAATCCACTGCTCCTGGAGGCCATTTCTATAGGATAGGACAGAGAGAAATTGAAAGAGGAGGTGAAGGTAAAGGAGAGGGGAGAAAGATAGACACCTGTAGACCTCTTTCACCACTTGTGAAGTGACCCCCCCCTGCAGGTGGGAAGGGGGGGATGACTCAAACTTTTGTGCTACTGCCTGGCCTCCCTTTTAGATCTTTAATAAGGTGTCACATGCTCATGGAAAAGAAAGGAAGGAAGGAAGAAGGAAAGAAAAGAATATTTTGATGTCATTTTTTTTCCTCCCAATTAGACTACACTCCAGCAATGCATGCAGCCTTTCCCTCCACCTCCTGGGGGGGGGGAGGGTGCTTTCTGCAGGGGCTCCCATGTTCTGTTGCTCTGAGGACATGCCCTTGGTCCCCACACAGTCCATTTGGACCTGGTAGATTCAGTGGTCATACGTGGTTTTTATTTGGGTCCATGGTGCCCAAAAACTCACCCCAAGAGACAGTCCCAGCACATGTGTGTGACCCTTGCCAACCCCCTCCCTGATATCTGTCCCAGGCCCACAGAAGAAGCCTTGCTCTCAACAATAGCCTACCAGTGCCAAGAGAATCACCAGGACCAGTTCCTCCAAGGAGAGCCTGGTGGATGGACATGCCAGGTGCCCCTGAGCAAGACTATGACCTTAGGTGGATGCAAGGATCACTTTCCCAGTCCAGGACTGTGGGCTGGTGAAGCACTAGCTGCAGAGCACCTGTTAGGAGCCCATTGTTAGGAGCATTTAGAGCTGTGTGGGCTGAGCCCCCAGGCTGCAGGACTGCACAGTGGGGCTTGGTGCTCAATGCTTGGTATCCATAGGTTTCCTGGGAACCAGAAAAAAGAAGGGTGGAGCCAGAAGAGAAGGATGGGGTCTGTTTCTGCTAGCTTTTTCTGGTCTACCAGCTTTTTGCTTTGCTGGCTTTCTGGTCTACCTCTGGGTACTTGATGCAAGCTTAGTAGCTTGGTAAGGACTGCCTAAACCAGGGACCTAAGCCACCACAGGGACCAGTTCTGAAGTGGGAAAGGCCCAGAGACATACAACCAGACCCTCCCCCCACACACAATTTAGCAGGACTGGAGCCTCTGACAGTTTCATTCTTGCTCTGTAGCCTCCCTGGGTACCCCCAGTGTTACATACTGCTGGCCCTTCCCCCACCACGTTTGCAAAAGCTGCATCTTACTGAGAGGCGCACTGGGCCCCCAGCAAGCCAGGAACACTCAGCTGCTTGCAGGGACAGTGCCCCCTGCTCCTGGGACCTGGCTAACCCTAACCCTTCCCTGGACTCAGGCAGTTCTGTGGCTGGGTGGTTTCTGAGTGCTAGGCTACTTGGTTGGTTGCTGGGCTTTGTGGTTGGGTGGTGACTAGATGCTGGGCTCCATGGTTGGGTGCTAGCTGGGTGTTAGGCTATGTGGCTGGGTGCTAGGCTCCATGGCTAGGTGCTGAGTGGTAAGTTCAGAAGCCTGCACCTCCACACTCACCTCTACATTCACAGCCCTGTGGGTGCCAGCCAGGGTGGGGCAGCAGCCCAGAGTAGCAGGCAGCCCCCACACAGTGGCTGCTGGTGTCTTTCCCCAAAGGTCAGTGCTATAGTCCAGGCTCAGAGAAGAGAAACACATGCAATACCAGGTGTCAAACTCTTGACCTTGACGTCATGCTTTCAGAATCCATTGCATCTCTTCCCAGGTCACCTCACACAGTCTTCATGTGGAAACCTTTTGACATCAACACAGGAACTGTCTCAGTCTAGGGGTCGTGGGTGCAACCCCTCAAAGTCACCAGGCCCTGCACAAATGAAGCATTTCTCAAATTGCATTTGGAATCGTGTGTGGCGCTGGACTGCAGATAAGCAGTAACCCTACAGCTCTGGGAGCCAGGCCCCCACTTGGGGGCCTGCTATGCCCCCCCTAGGTAACCAGGTGGGGTTGTGGTAAGGGGGCTGTGGCCCCTTCTTCCAGTAACCCACATGCCAATCCCTGCCTCTTTTCCCTCCCGGAAACCCAGTTTTCTTAAGTCATGTCCCCCATGTCCAGCCACCTCTAGACCAAAGGGACAGGGATGCAACCTCTCCATAGGTGAGAGGGGACATCAGCTCCACGAGGGCAGCCTGAGGAGGTCCACCCACAGGAGGAATCAGAAGTCACTATCTGCCCACTACTGCTACTTCCAGGTGCTCTCAGTCCTAGAATTTTATAGAGCTTCAGGAGGCTCCAGACCCAGTGTCTAGATAAGACACCGGAAGAATATCCTTGAGAACCCCACTATGCCCTGCCAGGTCTTGAATTAGCGTGTGTGGGGAGATCCTGTTTCCCAGGAGTGGCCCTGTCTCACCCCTATAGTCTACCAGGCTTTACACTTTTTTTTGGGGGGTGAGGTGGGGTGGGGTATATGCCAGGATAGAATCTGGGGCCTCAAACACAGGAGCAGTGCACCAACCCAAGCTTTGCTGCTCCTTCCAGCTGAAGGGGGTTGGAGGTACCCATCTCGGGTTACACACAAGCTGTGGTGTTTCCAGCTCCAGCTCCGGGCTGCTGGAATGCCTTTTTCCTTTCCTTCCCCCACTTTCCTGCGTCCCTGCTCTGTCTGCAGGTTGGCTCTGATTCCCCTCCCTTCAGGAGGGAGTGCTCCAGGGCCCCGCGTCTGTGGTCTGCAGGACTGGCACCAGCAGAGTCTGGAAGATGTCAAGGACTGGGCCAGCCCGAGGCCGGAGAGCTTGCTGGGGCGCTGAGCACGAGTGGGTGACCGGGGAGGCCGCGGGTGATGGGAGTGGACGTACACTTCCTGCCGCCGCAACCCGCCGAGGGGAGGGGTCTGGGCCTGGGGGGCGCCCTCCACCCCACGGCAAGTCCAGGCTCCCCACTGCGAGCAGCCAGCCGCCTCTTAAATGGGGTGTTTGTTCCGGGCTACGCAGGGAGGAGGCTGCAGGGTGGAGGCAGCCCCGCTCGGCGCCGGGAGGGTCGGTGCGCCCGCGGCTCGGCCTGGCAGCCCCGAGGAGACTAGGCGTGCAGCGGGGCCGGGACCCGGCCGTCTGCGGGGCGCGAGTCAGCACCCCCAGTGCCGGCGCCCCAGTTCCGAAGTGAGGCGTGGCTGCTCCCGGGAGGCGGCGGCTGGGCCGCGATGCTGGCGTGGGGGCGGCGAGCGAGGTGAGGAGCGGCGTCCTGGCCTCTTGAGCCCGGGGGCGCGGGGGGGGGGGAAAGGTAAAAATAGCTGAGCGGGAGGGCGCTGCGCGGTGCCAGGGCTGGGGGCGCTGGATCCTCCTCGCCGGGCAAAAGCCGCCTGCGCGCCACGCCCCACATGTGCGGCCGAGCCCCCCAAGCCGCGGGGGGGGGGGCGCTCAATCACTCGGCATCGATGGGGCGGCCATGGAGGGGCGGGGGGCTAGGCCGACCCCCCCCCCCCCCCGGCTTGGGAGCAGGCTGCGGGCCTAGCGTCCCCGTGCCCCCGTAGCAGCCCGGCGTCATCCATCCCGGTCTGCGGGCGGTGGGGTCAGCCGCTTCGTCTGCTTCTTCTGCGGGCGGGCGGCGGCGGTACAAGGAGCTGCCCGCCCCCACTGCCCGCCTCCGCGTTGAGGTCGCCGTGACCTTGCCGGGGTCAGCGGTGGGGCTGCGGCGGCTTTGGCCGCGCTTCCCGGATTGGCGCGGCGGCGGGGGGCGGGGCGGACGGGGGATGCGGAGAGAAGGTGCACCCCCACCGGCCCTGGGAGCCCTGGCACCCCGCCTTTGTCTTAGAGGGCTGTTGCGGCGGGTTCCCCGGCCCCCATGGTCCCAGTCCGCCCCCCCCCCCGCATGATGTTCCCCCTCCCGGCGGCCAGAGGGGGCGCATGTGGACAGGGGGACAGCCCACCGTATCACCCCCTTGTGTGGAGCGCCGGCCCCCCCCCCCCGTCACACACACACCCACCCCCCCTGTCCCCCCAGTGTGGCCTGAATGCGCACTTAGCCGGGTCACAGCGCCAGCTGCGAGGCCAGCACAGCCCTCCACCCGCCTGGACAAGCCACCTCCCTCCTTCGCCCCCCTCCCCCACCCGCCCAGCCCCCTCCCTCGCCTTCTCTCCCCTTAATAATAAAATTATACCAAGCACTTTGCGGTGTGGCAGGCGGCCAGGAAAAGCGTTGCTTTAAACGCCGCCGTCTCACAATTAGGCAGCAAGAGGATTTGACACGCCGGCGCAGCCTGACAGGCGCTTCCTCCCCTGGGGCTGCGGAGGGGGTCTTACTGGCTCCCCCAGGTGGAATGGCAGCGAGGGGCGGGCCTGTCAGGATGTGTATATATGTATGTGTATGGGGGGGCTGCATAAACTGGGGAAAGGGGTTCTTTTGCAAAGAGGACACTGGACACCTTTGTGCCCCCACCCCCAGCTGTGAGTTGGGGTGGCCAGCAGGCCCTCTGGGGAACAGGGATGATCCTCTCTGGGTCTCAGAGCATCCTTCTGCTAAAAAAAAAGGGGGGGTGGATATTTGACCTAGCCTCTGCTCAGTGGAAAAAGTGTTCCTGTGACAGCCCACTGTTACAGCTGCCCTTGGTGGCAAAAGGGAGGAGGAGTGACAGTGATAGGCTGGAGCCCTCCTCTCCCAATGATGCGGGCTGCTCACAAGTAGGGGTGATCTTGTGGGGCGGCCAGGGATGGGTGTATGAGGACAGAGGGAGTGCTAGCTGCCCCTTCCTTGCCCCTGCCTCAGCCAGAGTCTTCCTGGAAGAGCTCTACTTAGCTCATCCCCCCCCACCCCTGGGGAGCAGGGCTGTGTAAAGCAGACACAATCCTCTCCCTTGGGATTGGATTGGCTGCTGCACTGGCACCCCTGCCAGCTGCAGGTGGCATCCTTAATCACACACATCCCCTGCCCCCATGGCTTCATCACCCAGCCAGCCTAGAACACTGGTTCTGGCTGTTGGTGCTACAGGGGATAGAATCCAGGGCCTCTCTAGCTCTTGGCTCGGTGGAACCTGAGTTTTTCCAGGCATGAGGTTCTGCCTTCAGTCTCCATCCTGGTGAGGTGACACATGCCAGGCATAAGGTGTCCCCGGTGTTCTTTGCCACCCATGAGCCTTAAGAGATGCCTGACCAAGCCAGGGGCAGAGGGCCTTTACAAGACCTGGCTTGTGAGACCTCTCCCATGTTTCTGTATCCCCAAAGTAGGCACAGGCTTCCCTGCTCCCAGCTAAACCTGAGCCTAACTGGTTCCTGCAAGTCTGTCCTACCCCCTACCCCCCTACATAGACACACACACACACACACACACACACACACACACACACACACACACACCGGATCCAGGGAATTTCCACTCTTCCACACTAAGCACCCACAAGTGTCCTACCCATCCTTTCCTCCTCACCAAGGTCATTCCTCTGACCCTGAGAATGCCTTGTGCCTCAGTCATGCCAGGATTTGTCATCTAGTGTTCATGGTTAAATACAGCTCACCAACTGGTGTACCCAAACCCTGGGGCACCAGATTTGTTACTGAATTGATAACATCATTCTAAAAATGAGTGAGTTTACAGTAGGCAAGATGGCTCACTTAGTGTACTGCTTTGTCATGTGTGCTACCCAGGTTTCAGCCTGGCCTCCACTGCATTGGAAGAAGCTTCAGGTCTGTGGTTTCTTATACTCTTTATGCCTATCCCAATAACAAATAAAATTAAAATAAAGTGAGTCCCTCTTATGTTGAACATCCTGGGCATTTGCCTGGTAGGAAGCAGTCTGTTAGAGATGAGCATTCCACCTCTTTATTTGAGTCCAGGATTCCTATTGAGCCTCTGTCCCCAACTTCTTGCTTCACTCAAGTGGCTTCCTAAGCTTAGTGTCCCCTCAGTCAGTCAGTGTTCTGGAAAGGAGGGTATGCCTGTGAGTGGGAATTGTCTGACTCCCTGTCCTCAGAGAACATGTGTCCTGAAGAACTGAGGCCAGCAGTTCAACCAGGACTCTTGGGCCTGTGGACTTGAGCACCCTAGCTGTGATATACAGGCACTGGGGTGGTGATGGGGGGTACCACTTTCACAGTATTGACTTGATTGAGATGCCAGCTCAGAGATTTGTCTTGGAAGTTGTTTTTTTTTTTATTTTTTTTGTTTGTTTTGGATAGAGACAATGAGAAATTGAGAGGGAAAGGGGGAGAGAGAGAGTTCTGCAGTACTGCTTCACTGCTTGTGAAGCTTTCCCCCTGCAATTGAAGGCTAGGGGCTTGAATCCAGGTCCTTGCTTACTGTAATATGTGCACTTAACCTCAGAGGGTTTTAAGATTTACTTATTTTTTTTAAGATTTACTTATTAATATGAGGGGGGTGGGAGAGAGAGATCCAGAGCATCTCTCTGGCACATGTGATGCCAGGATTTAACCTGGGACCTCACGCTCGAGAGTCCAGAACTCTAGCCATAGTGCCACCTCCCAGGCTACCTTTCTGGGAGATTCTTTATGTTCTGTAATGGGTCTCCTTTTCTCCAAGCAGGCCTTTCCCAGTAGCCTGAGCCCCAGACCCTAGAACCCTTCCTGATCCCATGACTGTAGGCCCACTCATCTTGGGGAGTCGTCAGGATCTCATTCCCACTCACCCCCATTCTAGCCAGGCGGTTGTCAGTGGAGCTCATAGGATAGCAGGAAGCCTGGCCAGTGAGTTATCATTTTAATCAAGGCCTTCTAGTTACTGCTCATCACCCAGTGCTGCTCTAGAGGCCCAAGGTGGAACCTACCCTCTCCTCCTCCCTTCTAAGCTCCCCCCAGCCCAGCCTCAGCCTCCAGGTCCAGATGACTTTCCCCTCTTCCTCCTTCCTGTATCTTGAGTGGGTTGGGCTTGGAAATGTTTTCCCTGTGGTTACAGTTGAGGAATGGGGTCATACAATGGCCTTGACTGATGAGTCGTGGACTGGAGCCTGGGAGCTGCTGCAGGAGATAGAAAGTCTCTCTCTCTCTCTCTCTCTCTCTCTCTCTCTCTCTCTCCCTCTCTTGCAGCTTTTACATCTCTTCCCCTCTCCCACCACCCTCATCTCTCAGGCGAAACAGTCTCCTGAAAGCTGCAGCCACCCCAGCCTGGAATTAGGGGGACTGGAAAGGCTATGAGCTTAATGAGCTCTCCATCAAGCTGCCCAAGGACAGATGTGCCCATGGCAACACCAGGCCACCAGGAACTCGCCCACTGCCTAACCAATGAACCTTCCTAATGTGGACATGGCTCCTCCCTAAGGTGGACCCCTGTAGGGTCCAAGTGGGCGCCTGACTTGGTTTGGGAGAGCCATAGGAGCATGAGCTGTCAGGGTTCCACACTGCCTACCTGGGAAATGGGAGTTCTGGGTGTGAGTCCAGCTGAGGGGAGTCCACCCAGGTATGACCCTGGTCTTGGAGCAACCCCGTTCAGCAAAGGGTGCCTGTCCAGAGCACCCCCTGAGAAGCCTTGCGGGCCAGGGCACCATCTATGTGCTGCTGACAAACCAAGCTGTCCTGCTGCCAAGGCCTCTGAGGATGCTGCTATTGCCCTTGGGGAAGGGGTGTGGATGACGGTTGGGGCTGTGAGGCCCATTGCTATACCCTGGATCAGCTTTGTGCTGTGTGACCTTGAACATACGTCCCTCTCTGGTGCCCTCACCTCCCTCCTTCCCAGTTTGCACACCCCCTAAGAGGTGGTATAGTGGATAAAGCATTGGGCTTTCGAGCATGAGGTACAATTCCTGACACTGTGTGTGTCAGAGTGACACTGATGCACTCTCTCTCCTATTGTGAATAAATAAATGGATTTAGAAACCTTTTTTTAGATAGAGAAAGTGAAAGGGACCACAGCACCAACACTTCCTTCCATGTGGTGGGTGTGGCTTTGAATGTTGGTTATGCCTGTGGCAAAGCAGCACATTATCCAAGTATGCTTGGATTTTGCCAGCCCTTGAAAATATTTGAGCTGAGACCCTGACCAGCATCTGGGAGAAGAGTCAGGTGGAAGAAATGGAGGGGATTGTCTTCTCCCCCCACCTGGACCTGACTCTGGAAGTCCTGGCCCCTTCCTTTCCTCCTCTTCCTCCTCCTCTTCCTCCTCCTCCTCCTCCTCCTCCTCCTCCTCCTCCTCTCAGGCTCAAGGGTCACCTGCCCATGGGTTTTCCTCTGCCCCTTCTCTCCTGGTGCATGCCTCTCCCTCTCCATGTCCTTCCCTTGTGCTCTTGGAAAGTAATCATAATCATAATAATTAATAATAACAGAGCCTGGGGCTGCTCTTAAAGAGGCAGCAACCCCATTTTCTGTGGGGGCCAGGCTGGCAGAACTGGCCACATCTGACGCCAAGCCTTTGTTCCTGAGCCTGCCCTTCCAGGGCCCCACAGCCCAGCTTGGAGGCTTGTGTCGGGTGAGCATTTGGGCCACATTCTCCATTTTTTAATTGAGCTGTCTTTTCTTGGAGGTAGATGCTTGGGCCGACACACCCAGCTGCTCGGGTGCTTTGGGGATCCGGCTGAACCTTCAGCTCTGGCTCAATTAAAAGACAAGCAGCTGGACTGATTAAAGGGTGGGGGTGGGGACATGGGGGACACTAGCCCTAATACCCTTTCTCTTTTTAAATAATGCTCTTGGTGATGTGTTTTGGTGAAGGCAGGATATATATATATATATATATATATATATATATATATATATATATATAATTTTCCCCTAACAATGGAAATGTTAATGATGTCCACAGGACACCCAGCAGGAAATGAGAGTGATCTGGGACTAATAAAAGCCAAAATGCAATCTGTAGATATATGAGGTCTGGCTGCCAGTGTGTGTGTGTGTGTGTGTGTGTGTGTGTGTGTGTGTGTGTGAGAGAGAGAGAGAGAGAGAGATGGATGGATGGGGGAATCTGGCTGCTGACCCTATTGACCTCAGGGAGAGGATCTACCAGGGTTCCTATCAGGGTTGGGGTCACCAGAGGTGGTCTGGCCCTAACCTTCCCCTGGGGAGTGGGCTGGGTCAGGGAATATCTATCTGAGGGGGAAGTTCTCAGTAGCCCCTGCCCCCCCCCACACACACACACACACACACTAACCAAGCTGGCAGGCAGGCAGCAGGCAGTTTCTGTGATTTTTAATCTAGCCTCAAGGGAAGGGTGAATGTGTGTGTGTGTGTGTGTGTGTGTGTGTGTGTGTTGCTCCTTGGTGTTGGTGCGGGGAGCTTCCCATAGCCTTAGGCCCCTGCCCTTGTGGCATAGCCTCTTTCCCTTTTCTCTCTCTGTGCCTCTTTCTGAGCCTTTCTGGACCTCCTATAATCCTGTAGCCCCATGTTGGGGATAGGAACTGGGGAGTCCCTGCCCCAGGTTGCCAAGCTGTGTAACCTTGAGCTGGCTTCTTCCTGGCTGAGCCCCCCCCCCACACACACACACATACACACAGGGCTACCTACCAGCAGCCCCACCAGGTGATTCCTCTTATACCCGTAACACCCCTCTCCTCTCTGCCCAACTTCTGGGGTGCCTGGTCATTTAAGTGGCATTAAGCCTGGGTTCTGGGGTCCTGGCTGTTTTGTGGTTTCAGTTACTCTTCCCACCATCTTCCATCCTCTTAGGGCAGGTTAGCTGCTGAGTCCTACACAGACCTGAATCCTAAAATCATGAACAGATGGACTGTTGGAGTGGCTTGCCCTGGCCATGACCCTGGGGTGGGGACTAGAGATGGGGTGTGGGACTGGTCAGGCTCTTCCCCCCCACCCCCCACCCCCCACAGGGGCCTGCTCTGGAGCTGGCGTTGCCTCTCCAGCATTGAGTCATGCAATCTGTTTCCACACCTGTGATGTTAAAAAAAAAAAAAAACACAGGTGGGGGAGGTGCCATCCTGCATCCCTGGGTGTCCTTGTAATGCTTCCCTCCCTTGCCCTTATGGCCATCTGCAGGAGGCTCAGACAGATTCAGGATGGCAAGACAGTGAGAGAAGGTATAGGAGTCAAAGCAGGGGAATGAATGCCAGGCCCCAACAGTATTCTGATGGGGGGATATGGGAGCAGGGTTGGATGTTAAATGATTTTAAACTGGGGGGGGGGTATCCCTGGGGGCCTACATGGCGCCACCTAGCCTGCCACAGCGGTGGCTGTCCTTGGCGAGGCCCAGCTGCAAGGCCTGTCACTGGCATCACTGCGCACACACCTCCCGCCACAGAAGTTGTCGATTTCTGCACAGCTGGTGGTGGTGCTGGGAGGGGGTGCAATTAAGAGCTGCAGGCGGTGTGAGCAGAGGGAGCTCTGAGGCAAAGGAAATGGCCCTTCTGAATCACTCTCCCTCTACCCCCTCCCTTGCTCATCATCCATGCTCCCTCCTCCCTCCTCTCCCTCTCTTTTCACAGATAAGCAGCCCGAGTCATGCAGTCTTTTCGAGAAAGGTGTGGTTTCCATGGCAAACAGCAGAGCTACCAGCAGACTGCCCCGGAGACATCACGCCTGGAGAGCTACCGGCAGCAGGGCCCGGGGGCCGGGCTGAGCTGTGAGCGGCAGCGGCTGCTGGCCAAGGACTACTACCCACAGCCCTACCCAGCCTACGAGGGTGCAGGCACCCCAGTGGGCACAGCGCGTGCCACCAAGGGCCTGGCCTCCTCCCAGCAGAGTCTGCAGGCCCGGCCAGCCTTCCCTGGCTACGTCCAGGATAGCAGCCCCTACCCAGGTCGATACTCAGGCGAGGAGGGCATGCAGGCCTGGGGGGCACCCCAGCCTCCACCTCCCCAGCCGCAGCCACTGCCTGGGGGCGTGGGCAAGTATGAGGAGAACTTGCTGAAGAAGACAGCTGTGCCCCCTGGCCGGCAGTACCCAGAACAGGGGGGCCAGCTGCCCTTCCGGACCCACTCCCTGCATGTACCCCCACAGCTGCCGCAGCAGGCCCCACAACCACAGCCCATGCCTGGGTACCCTAAGCTCCAGAGGCAGAAACTGCAGGGTGATCTGGCCTCACCGCAGCTGCCCTTCCCGCAGGGTAGCCACTTCCCCCAGCACTCCCAGTCCTTCCCTGCCTCCTCTACCTACTCTTCTGGTGGCCCTGGCAGTGGGCAGGGCACCCACTCCTACAAGAGCTGCACGGCACCCTCAGCCCAGCCCCACGACCGGCCGCTGGCCACCAGTGCCAGCCTGGCCCCGGGGCAGCGGGTGCAGAGCCTCCACGCCTACCCAGCTAGCCGACTGGGTTATGAGCAACAAAAGCAGCAGCAGCAACAGCAAGCCCTGCAGAGCCGACACCATGCCCAGGAAGCCCTCCACTTCCAGAACCTCGCCAAGTACCAACACTATGGGCAACAGGGCCCTGGCTACTGCCAGCCTGATGGTAGCGTGCGCACTCCAGAGCAGTACTACCAGACCTTCAGCCCCAGCTCCAGCCACTCCCCTGCACGCTCTGTGGGCCGCTCCCCATCCTACAGCTCCACGCCCTCGCCGCTCATGCCCAACCTGGAAGGCTTCCCCTACAATCAGGCACCTCTCGGCTCTAGCACCTTCCCTGCCGCCTCTACTGCCGCCTCTGCCACCGCAGCCCCCACTGGCGGTCTGGCCGAACACAGCCACTTTATGCCGCTGCTCAACCCTTCTCCAACAGATGCAGCCGGGGGCTCTGTGGACACTGCACAGACCACCAACTGCAAGCCGCTGCAGAAAGATAAGCTGCCTGAGAACCTGCTATCGGACCTAAGTCTGCAGAGCCTGTCAGCATTGACCTCACAGGTGGAGAACATCTCCAACACCGTGCAGCAGCTGCTGCTCTCCAAGGCTGCAGTGCCACAAAAAAAGGCTGCCAAGGGCCTAGCCTCACGCACACCCGAGCCGCACAAGGGCCAGCACTGCAGCCCCGATGCCAGTGGCTACTCAGCTGAGCCTGCGGGCACACCACTGTCAGAGCCACTGAGCAGCACACCACAGTCCACACATGCTGAGCCGCCTGAGGCTGACTACCTGAGTGGCTCTGAGGACCCACTAGAGCGCAGCTTCCTCTACTGTGGCCAGGCCCGTGGGGGTGCCAGCCCAGGCCGGGGTAGTGGCGGCCCCAAGGCCAAGCCCGAGTCTGTGTCCACCTGCTCAGTCACCTCACCTGACGACATGTCCACCAAGTCTGACGACTCCTTCCAGAGCCTGCAGGGCAGCCTGCCGCTTGACAGCTTTTCCAAGTTTGTGGCAGCCGAGCGGGACTGCCCACGCCTGCTGCTCAGCGCCCTAGCACCCGAGGACCTGGCCTCTGAGATCCTGGGCCTGCAGGATGCTATGGACGACAAGGCTGACAAGACATGGCCTGAGCCTCCCGGCCTGGCCAAGGACACTGACAAGCCCACCTTCTCTCTGGAGAACCACGGCACTTGCCTGGACCCTTCAACCAAGGGCACATGGCCACCAAGGCCTGGAGAGCCTGAGGCCCTGCCTGATGCCCTGCAACTGGACAAGAGTGGCAGCAGTACCAAGGACTTCAGCCCCAGCCTGTTCGAGGACCCCTCAGTGGGGTTTTCTGCCCCTGACCCCAAGAAGCCAGCTGGTACCCTCTCCTTTGGCCCCAAGACTGCCTCAGACCCCACCACTGCCTCGGCCTTTGACTGCTTCCCTGACTCGGCCACTGCTGGTGCAGTGGATGGTACCAACCCATTTGCCTGGCCCGAGGAGAACTTGGGGGATGCCTGTCCCAGGTGGGGGCTGCATGCCGGGGAGCTCGCTAAGGGCCTGGAGCCTGGTGGGCCAGCAGCAGACAGCAAGGAGAACACCCACGAGGCCCCTGCCTGTCTGCACTTCCCAGAGGAGGAGCCCCCAGGGGAGAAGGCGGCAGTTCCTCGGGACTTCAAGCAAGAGGAGGGAGGCGGTGTGAAGGAGGAGGTGGGCGGGCTGCTGCAGTGCTCTGATGTAGGCAAGGCTGACCAGTGGCTGGATGACAGCCGCCACTGCTGCCCTGCAGACTTTGGGGACCTGCCTCTGCTCCCACCTGCGAGCCGGAAGGAGGACCTGGAGGCAGAGGAGGAGTACTCCTCCCTGTGCGAGCTGCTGGGCAGCCCCGAGCAGAGGCCCGGACTGCAGGACCCATTGTCACCCAAGGCCACAATGGCCTGTGCCAAGGAGGAGGCAGGTGAGGCCCTGGACCCCAAGGCCAGCTGGGGCTCCCCATGCCCCCTGTCGGGGGACTCTGTCCTCCTGCTGGGTCCCACCGTGGGCGCCGAGTCCAAGGTACACAGCTGGTTTGAGTCCTCCCTGTCCCATATGAAGGCAGGGGATGCAGCATCTGGCTGTGTGCTGACCACAGGGGATGCTGCTACCCGGGTCCCTGATTCCACCCTGGCACAGAAGCCTGAGGCACCTATTTCCAAGAAGGAGCCAGTACCTCGTGGCAAGAGCCTACGCAGCCGGCGGGTGCAGAGGGGGCTTCCCGAGGTAGAGGACTCACCTTGCCGGGCACCAGCATTGCCCAAGGACCTGCTGCTCCCTGAGTCCTGTGGAGGGCCTCCCCAGGCCCAGATGGAGGGAGCAGGGGCTCCAGGCCGGGCACCCTCAGAGGGGCTCCCCAGGATGTGTACACGCTCTCTCACAGCCCTGAGCGAGCCCCGCACACCGGGGCCCCCTGGCTTGCCCACCACCCCTGCGCCTGCAGACAAGCTGGGGGGCAAGCAGCGTGCAGCCTTCAAGTCAGGCAAACGTGTGGGGAAACCCTCACCCAAGGCCGCCTCAAGTCCCAGTAACCCTGCTGCCCTGCCCGTGGCTTCAGACAGCAGCCCTGTGGGCTCTAAAACCAAGGAGCCAGACTCACCAGGCCGCCCAGGCAAGGATCAGCGCTCCATGATCCTGCGCTCCCGCACCAAGACCCAGGAGGCCTTCCACTCCAAGCGCCGGCGGCTCCCATCCGAGAGCCGGCTACCTCCCTGCCGTGCCACCAAGAAACTGCTGACCAACCACCACCTGCCCATGACCCCCACCACCACCACTGACGGCAGCCCCCCAAAGGATGCCCGGGGGGGTCCACGGGCCAGGGTGCACAAACCCCCTACAGCTGCTGGTGACAAGCTCCCGGACCGGCCCCTGCATGCACTCAAGAGGAAAATAGGCTTTCCAGGCCCCGTGCCTGCCAAGAAGCGCAGCCTGGCCCTGCGGAGCAGCGGCCTCGGGGACACCAAGGAAGAGCATGCCCAGGGCCCACACACCCTCTTCAAGAGGCTGGCCTCCCCCAAGAAGGCCAAACCCTGCCAGGCCCTGGAGGAGCCAGGTGCCAAGCCCCCACCTCCTGAGGGCCCAGATCATGGTCCCAAGCCCAGCTCCCGTGCCGCCTCCCCTGGTGCCATGAAGACCAAGGTGCTGCCGCCACGTAAGGGCCGGGGGCTGAAGCTGGAGGCCATTGTTCAGAAGATCACCTCACCCAGCCTCAAGAAGTTTGCCTGCAGGGCGCCAGGGGCCCTGCCCGGCCACCCCCTAAGCCCAACTGGCCCAGACAAGGACCATGGTGGGCCCAAGAGCACTGGGGGTAGCCCACTGGGGATGGAGGAAGGCCTCTGTACTGTAGGTGCCAGGCAGAAGCTTCCAGGAACTCTGGGGCCTGAGCCAGTGTGCAGAGACCCTGCCAGTCGGCCCTTGAGGGGGAGACTGTTCACCAGTAAGAAGCTGGCTGCCACCACCACCTCTGCCACCTGTTTCCAAACAGAGGCCTTCATGGCCTCCGAGACCTTGCCACCTGGGGCCGAGGGCCTGGCCCCCAGGAAAAGAAGCCGCAAGGGCAGGGCCCTGGGGCTCCCCAAAGGACCCCTGGAAAAGAGGCCCCACCTTGGCCCAGCTGGGCTCCTGGCTCCCCGAGACCAAGCCAGCAGTCAGGGGGGCAGTGAGGACAGCCCTGGGGGAGGCAGCAAGAAGCCAAAGACAGAGGAGCTGGGCTTGGCCCCCCAACTCCCTGAGGGCCAGTCCTGCCAGCCCCAGACCAGGGCGCAGAAGCAGCCGGGCCATGCCAACTACAGCAGCTACTCTAAGCGGAAGCGCCTGGCACGGGGCCGGGCCAAGAATGCCAGCTCCTCACCCTGCAAGGGGCGTGCCAGGCGGCGGCGGCGGCAGCAGTTGCTGCCCTTGGATCCCACTGAACCTGAAATCCGCCTCAAGTACATTTCCTCATGCAAGCGGCTGCGGGCAGACAGCCGCACCCCATCCTTCTCGCCCTTCGTGCGGGTAGAGAAGCGAGACGCATTCACCATGGTCTGCACTGTCGTCAACGCACCTGGGGATGAGCCCACACCCCTGCGGAAGCCTTCCTCCTCTGCCTCCTCTGCCTCCTTCTCATCCTCGGGGTCCCTGCAGGACGCAGCTGGGGTCCTGCTGGCCACCCTGCCTGGGAGCACTGTCCCACAGCAGCGGCCATTGCTGCCCCTTTCCTCTACCATGCATCTGGGACCCGTGGTCTCCAAGGCCCTCAGTACCTCTTGCCTTGTTTGCTGCCTCTGCCAAAACCCCGCCAACTTCAAGGACCTGGGGGACCTTTGTGGGCCCTACTACCCTGAGCACTGCCTCCCCAAAAAGAAGCCAAAACTTAAGGAGAAAGTACGGCCGGAGGGCTCCTTGGAGGAAGTGTCCCCACCCCTTGAGAGAACACTCAAAGGCTTCGAGTGTGTGGCTGCCACCACTGCTGCTGCCACCTCTGGGAAGCCCCCCAGACCTGAAGGCCCAGCCGACCCAATCAAACAGGGTTCTCTGCGTACCAGCACCAGGGGTCTGTCACGGCGGCTGCAGAGCTGCTACTGCTGTGATGGCCGGGGGGAAGGCGGCAGTGAGGAGGCAGCCCTGGCTGACAAGAGTCGCAGGCACGAGTGCAGCAAGGAGGCACCAGCTGAACAGGGTGGGGACACCCAGGAGCACTGGGTGCATGAGGCCTGCGCTGTGTGGACAGCCGGGGTCTACCTGGTGGCGGGGAAGCTCTTTGGGCTGCAAGAGGCCATGAAGGTGGCCTTGGACATGGTAAGAGGTTGGTAGGGTGGGAGGGCACCCAGGCCCTGTGGGGAGCAGTTCTTGGGCTCGCTGGGGTGGGAAGGAGTCGGGGGAGCTTGGCCAGGCACCCTCAAGCTAAGCAGGGCACCCAGCCCACCCCCCCACACACACACACCGCTTGTTCCACCCTACACCCCATTCCCTAGCACTTCCTTCTACTCTGAGGCTCAGCTGGGGCCTAGGAGCAAATCCTCAAAGATCTGCAAGATTGGAGCTGTCCCCTCCAGCAGGACAGCCCTCTGGATTTAGGGGACATGGGTCCAGGCACCCAGGATAGCACTCACCATTCGGGCAAGGACTCTGGGCTTGGCCTCTCTGCCTCTTTCCCTCCCCCAGCTCACTGGATGTGCTGGCCCAAAGGTAACACAGTCTCACAGAGGGTAGAGACAGCACTGAAGACAGAGCCCCCTCCCTGTACCCCCAGCTTCCATGCTCCCTGAGAACCTCAGAGGGGCCTGGAACAGGCAGTGGGGAAGCTAGGCGGCTTCCTATCTTGGCCTGCATTCCTGTGCACACACATACATGTTGCCTCATTCTGGGCTGGACTGCCCACATCTCCTCTGAGCGGTGCCTGTACTGCACAAGGCTGTGACCTCCTGCTGCCCATTGCTCTGCCAGGCCTCTCAGTGTTCCCCAGCCTGACCTGGGCATCCAACACAGCAGAGGCTCCGGCCCCCGTTCCCTCATCCACCCCACACTTCTCTGCATGGATGTAGTGCCTTCCCAGGTCCCCATGGCTCCTGCCATTCCCTCAAGCCCCAGATGCCACCTGCCAGTTGTACTGGATGCCCTCCCTTGGCCCATGTCCAGGCCCTTCCTGCCATTTCTATGATCTTTGAGTGGGGAGTCAGGGTTACCCTCTGTTCATGTCCCCCACAGCACAGGCTTGGCCTCCCTGCTGGTAGCACAGAAGTCCTGTCTGTCTGATGAGGAAACTAGGGTCAGGGAGGCCTCCTGCCTAGCATCACAGACCTACCTCTGGGGATGTTCTTGTGCTGGCAGGGCAGGATCAGGAGGGCATGGCTGGTGTTGTAGCTCCCCATCAACACCTCCCTACATCCTCCTTGAAGGCTCAGGATCCCCTCCAGATCTATCTAGGGACAGGCAGCCAGGCACAAGCCTCAGAACTCCACTAAGCCCTACCCCCACTCCCCCAACCCCTAGGTCTGTATGTTGGATGTGCCCCAAGTAGATGAGTGATTATGGGGATTCCCACCCCTCACCCAGATGACTCTGCTAAAGTCCCCTATACCCCACTCTCGCTGCCTCTGAGCTTCAGCCCAGGCTGGCTTCTGCCCCTGGTGCCCCCCACCCAGCTGCACTCCATGCCTGACAGGCCTACAGGCTCTTAGCTTCACACTGGCTCTCCAGAGGAGTAGGGCTACATGCTCCCCAGGGACTCCCTCTTGCTGAGGCCTGCCATACTACCACTTGGGACCTGCCTTAGCACCCTCAGATCTGCCATAGTCGCCTATGCTGCCCTGCCTGTGACTGACCTTGGGCTGCTGGGGAGGGGTGCCCACTGGCACTGGGCTCACTAGAAGGTTGTGATAGTCGGGGCCCCTCAGAGCCAGCCCTGGTCCTGGGCAGTTTCATTGGCATGACAGGGGGCTGGGGTGTGAGTGCTAGGCTCAGGGGCATTCCATTTCCTTTCATTTTAAGATTTAGGGTAGTTGTTTTTTTTAAAGATTTTATATATTCATGAGAAAGATAGGAAGAGGAGAGAGAAAGAACCAGGCATCACTCTGGTACATGTGCTGCTGGGGATTGTACTCAGGACCTCATGCTTAAGAGTCATGTTTTATCCACTGTGTCACTTCCCAGACCACTAAGATTTAGTTTTCTTGGGGGCCAGTGGTGCACCTAGTTGAGCACACTTATTACCGTGCATGAAGACTCGGATTCAAACCCCCAGTCCCCACCTGTGGGGAGGGAGCTTCATGAGCAGTAAAACAAATATTGTGGGTGCCTTTCTCTCTCTCTTTTTTTTTAACAATCTCTTTAAAATTTATTATCTTTATTTATTTATTGGATAGACACAGCTAGAAATTGAGAGGGAAGGGAATCATAGGGAGAGAGACAGGGGCCAGACAGTGGCACACCTGGTTAAGTTGTATGCATTATAGTGCGCAAGGACCTGGGTTCAATTCCCTGGTCTCCACCTGCATGGGGAAAGCTTCAGAGTGGTGAAGTAGGGCTGCAGGTGTCTCTCTGTCTCTGTCTCTCTCCCTCTCCCCTCTCAATTTCTCTCTGCCTCTATCCAATAATAAATGGAATTTTTAACAAAAGAGGGAGAGATATACCTGCAGCACTGCTTCACCACTTGTGAAACATTCCCTTTGATGGGGACTGGGGGCACAAACCTGGGCCCTTCCACATTATAACACGTGCACTCAACTGGGTGCGTCACCAAGCAGCCCCCCCTCTCTTCCTACTCCCCCTCCCCTCTCAATTTCTCTCTTTTCTGTCAAATAAAAGAAAAAAATATTAGTAGGAACCAGAGGATTACTCTGGCACATGTGGTGCTGAGACTTGAACTTAGGACAGCATGTTTGAGAGTCCAGCACTTTACTGTGCCACCTCCTGGGCCCCTGCCCTTCCATTTCAAGTATTGTTGGAGGACCTTGATGTCTGCATGATGTAAGAGCAGCCTACAGGTCTCTACATCTCACATCCTGGGAGTGGGTCCCCTCAGGCCTGGGCCCAGGACAGATCCTACTTGTTACAGCAGCTGGTGTCCTAAATCTCTGCTGTACCTGTAATTTGTGCCTTCAGGCAGGCAGCCCAACCTCTTAGTAACTGGGTGCAATAATGATACCACAGCCCTCATGAGGAAACAGCCCCCCACACAAGTGGCATGACTCAGCCACTGTCTTGCTTGCATGGCAGCATGTGTGGACACAGAGATAGAGAGAAATTTAGAGGCAGGGGATATAGAGAGGAAGGGAGAGACTTTCAGCACTGTTTTACCACCCATGAAGCTTCCCAACTGTAAGTGGGATAGAGGACTTGAACAGGACTTGCACACTGAAGTGTGCAAAGAGTGTGGGTGTGGGGGGCTGTGTGCTTGGGGGCCTAGCCCTCCTCACCAGTCCTTTCAGATCTAGTTTTACATCCTTCTGAGAGTCTCCAGGGCACTGTCCCTCTGGGCCCAGCAGGGGAAAGCTCATCTTTTTAAGATGGTAGAAGGCTGCCTTACATCCCCTTGATGAGGTGAGGGCAGGGCAGAATGAGCCAGACCCAAGCAATAGCTGTTGACTTCCACAGGGGACCCTGCTTGTTCTTGGAACAAGCCTGGCTTTTTCCTTCCATGAAGCAAGGTTCATTAAAGTGTTCCTGAAGGGAGGAGCAGTGGTCCAGGACCACTGAGGGTGAGGCCTGCAGGGCCAAAGGACTGAGGTTCACATCCAGGACTCAAGACCCTGCTTCCTTCAGGGGCCAGCTCAAGACCAACCATCTGGCATCCCTGCCCTACAAGAGTGGCCTCCCTCCTGCCTGGCATTCTGAGGCCTCACCCCCACTCACTTGTCTCCCTCTCTCCTCACCAGACATGTACCGGCTGCCAGGAGGTGGGGGCCACCATCGGGTGCTGCCACAAAGGATGCATGCACACCTACCACTACCCGTGTGCCAGTGAGGCAGGTAAGAGCCGACCAGGCAGACCAGGGCAGTTTGGGGAGGGTCTCAGGCCTCACAAAGAAAGGAGCCCTGGGGCTGGGGCTAGGGCTGGGCCTTTGAAAGCTGAATAGGAGTTCACTGGGCAGAGAGCAGTGGGAAAGGGTGGGCTTCATCCACAAAAGCCAAGTAAGGAGGGAAAAGACAGGTTCATGATGGGCCAGAGCTTCTTCTGTTGGTTTGAGCTGGACTGTGGAGTCTGGAAGGTGGCCCAGGAACTCTGAGTACCTTCTTCATTCCCTGCCTTACTCACTCATTCATTTGTTCTGCAGCCTTTTATTGGTGGCATTCTTAGTCTTAGTCTTCCCTCTATTTGTATGTCCCCCTGCCCCCCACAGGCGAGGGTGATGGCCACCTTTTCTTTCCAGAACTTTCTGAAGCAAGCACTGCTCAGGGTGCCTTTTGAGCTCCTTGGAGGGCCAACCCCCATGGCCCATGTCCACCTCCTTCTACTTACCTGGAAGAAGTGACATTGTCATGACAGACCAAGCTGGTGTGCCCCAGCAGAATGCCCCAATGCCTATGGGCTCTCCCCTGGCTAGAGGCACTGCCCACTTGGCCTCAGGCTAGTTTTGTCCTCATTCCTCAGGAGTCTCCATGGGGCACTGAGAGGTGACAATTTCTTGATGCCACCCAGTATGGAGAGGCTGCTGGCCCTGTGCTCCCACTCTGAGAATTGGGTGAAGATTGTGACATCAGAGACAGCTACTCAGACACATGGCCTGCTCCTCCCCAACCCCCACCCCCACACACATATAGCGATTAGCTTAGTGTCCCTCCCTGCAGGGCTGAGCCCCACCCATAGCTGCCTTCAGACATCTTTCCAGCTGTGTGGAGGTGTTCTATATTCTGAGATTCCTCCTATCAGGTACTGAGCACCTTTCCATGACTCGTGCATCTGTGGGGCAAATAGAAAGTGCACTCTATGGGAGCCAGGCAGTAGTGTAGTGGGTTAAGTGCATATGGGCTCAAGGACCAGTGTAAGGATCCTGGTTTGAGCACCTGGCTCCCCACCTGCAGGGGTTCGCTTCACAGGCGGTAAAGCAGGTCTGCAGGTGTCTATCTTTCTCTCCTCTATCTTCCCCTCCTCTCTCGATTTCTCTCTGTCCTAGCCAACAACAATGACAGCAATAACAACAATGATAAGCAACAAGGGTAACACAAGGGAAAAAAATAAAAATAAAGTTTCCTTTAAAAAAAAAATGAAAGTGCACTGTATGGGCCTATAGTTAAGGACAACAATGAGGAAACTGTGTGCAGGAGAGGTTTTAACTGTCTGAAAAGAGAGAATCCAGGGGGGCTTCCCAGAGGAGATGACCTGTGAGCTGAGCCTTGAGCAGTCAGGGAGGCCGGCAGCTGCTGCTCAGTAGTGGGTTACTGCCAGCAGGGGGATTGAGGTACAAGCTGGCCAAACGGGCACCCTGTCTTCACCCTGCCTCCAGGGCTTCAGAGAGAGAGCCCCCAGGCCTCTAACCTCCCCCACCCCACATGCAAGGAGCCCTGTGCTATGGCCAAGCCTGGGCTCAGAACTGAGGGTGTCCTGTCTGAACCCCACCCATGCCCAGAGCCATCTCATCATTTAGGTCTCAGCTTCCCCAAAGGAGAAGGCAGCAGATGATGGGGGTTGGTGGGGGGAGTAGGGCAGGTTGGGTTTGGGAGGGGCCACTTCTTCCTCTCACTTCTGGGCACCCTCAGGCCTTGACTGGGTGTGGCTGTCTGGGGGGCACCCATGTGCTGCTAACCAGGAGTCCAGTGTATTTTAGTGGGTGTGTGCTCATGCCCTGCCCTGATGGGAACTGGGGGGGCAGGTCTCCCCACCTTCATCAAGCAGAAGGCCTGCACCCCTCCCTGCCACACTGTCACATGTGGGACTCTGCCACCATCTGGGGACATTGCGTGAGTCAAGGATGGAGGATATCTGTGGGTTTTGGTGGGTTTCTGGTGTAGTGAGGACTAGGGCCCAGGAAGATGAGGAGTGTAGCAGGGGGCACAGCAGGGCCAGGGACTTCAGGGGGGGAAGCCAGGCATGTCCCTCAGGCCCCCAAGGAGCTGACCCCTACTCTGAGCCCCCCTTGCTGCCCATTTCTCGGACATGGGAACCCAAGCAGGACTGGAAGCCAGGTCTCAGTAGCTGTACCACTCAGTCCAGCAATTGAAAGCACCCACAGGGCACCCAGCATGACCAGGTGTTAGGACCACCCCCTGGGGGTGTAGGTGGGGACAGGTGTGGCTGAGCCGACCTAGTTCCTTCTGGCTTTAGCACAGGGGCCACAACAGCCTAAGCAACCTACCTTTTTCCCCTGCAGGTTGCATATTCGTGGAAGATAACTTTTCTCTGAAGTGTCCCAAACATAAGGTAGGTGGCCACAAGCCCCTTCTGGGAGGACCCCCGTAGTCCAGGCCACCAGGTGGGGGATTAAGGGGGACAGAGGAGGGAGACCACAGGTGAGTGTGGAGCAGAGAGGATCGAGGCTGGGGATCAGTGGGAGTTTGGGGTGCATCACAGTCTGCAGTCACTAAGCATTCACTTCTTTGATCCTTCTGCAGAGGCTGCCGTTGTAATCCACCCAGCGGAGCCACTGGAGCTGCCATCACCGCAGAAAGGAATTGCACTGTGGCCTTAGATCCTTGATCCTAGGACCTGGATCCTGGATCTGGCTGCCCTGGGCTGCCAGCATGTGACGTGGGCTGGAAAGCCAGAGACACCTGCACAGATTGAAGGAGTTGGGGTGCTCCCACCCTCAGACCAGAGCCTGGTGTGCCAGGGACCCCACAAGAGTGACCAAATTCCATGGGGCCCTCATTGAGGGTGGGGGGAGACCCTGAACCCAGGGGACGCTCTCCTCTAGAAGTTACAAAATGACATGGCACACATTCTGTAGGGGTCGCTGCTACCAGCACTGTGCCTACAGCTGGGGACCTGGAAGCGCTGTGGGGAGCTCCTGACTCCACAAGCAAGGTGGGAAAGCTGAGACCCTTCTGGAGAGATAGGGGCCAGATGGGGGGGGGTCGCTAAGCTTTGGATCAACAGTTCCCAGTGCGTCCAAGCACCCTGCCTACCTTGCCCTTGCCAAACCGGGAGCGGTTATTCCCTCCCCAACCTGTCCCTTTCCAGGCCTCTCCCTGTCCCCTGGGTGCACAGAGGGGGAGGAGTGGCCACTAGAAGGCACTCCTCAAGTGGACACGTGCTCCTAGCACCCGGGGCCAGGCTCCCTCCTGTACAAACCCGTGTCCCCTCTATATATATGTCACATAGAATGTATATATGTTGGGAACGTGCTCGCTTCCCTGCTGTGCTCACCTCAGCATGGGCCCCGGGGAGGGGGCTCAAGCCATGCCCCATCTCCTGCAGCACCACCGGCCCCAGCCAGCCCCAGCCCGTCTGTCCGCCTGTTCGTCTGTGTCTTCGGCTCTGTCCACGCTTCAGTAGGCCTGATGCAGCTCCTGTCACCGGGGCCACCCTGCACCCCCCTGTACATATGACTGTAAAATGGTCCACGTGTGTATTATACCTGGCCTCGTTACATAGTGTATATATATGTATACATATACATATATATAATATATATGAAGACTGTAAATGTTAAGACGACTAGTGTTCTTATTAGTATATTGCTTCACACTGAAGATTGTGTGTATCGAGCTGTTTCTAAAAAGATGTTTATTTTCCTTAAGAGTTAAAAAAAAACAGTCATTGCATTCAGAAAAAAAAAAGTCAATAAAGATACGATTGTTTTGGAAGTCTGCAGCAATTGGATTCTGAGAAGATTCTAAACAGGGAGGGGACAAAAAGTGACACTGCAGGGACAGGGAAACTACTCCCTTCTCTACATCTGCCTTTCTCTACCCCCTGTACCTGGGTCCTGATGGGGAACTGGGGGAGCAGCAGGCCAGACAAACCAGCTTGTGGCTTCTGTCACCATGGGTATTTGGGGACAGTGACCATTCGTGTCACCCTGGGAGCTGGTGGGTTGAGGCTAAGAGGCTGATTGAGCATATAAGGGCATGAGGGTCACTCAGGTTGGCACAACCCAGGTCTGGTCCAAGGTTGCTGGATGTTCCAAGTCTGCTTCCACTGGGAGGGAGTGGTCCCTTAGGTGACTGAGGAGTGGGGGTGTGGGGGTGTGTCTGGTGTCAAAGACCCATCCTTGCCAGCTTGCTCAACCACTGAAGCACGTGCTCCCTCCATAAAGGAATAAATACCCAGGTTATAAATAATTTCATCTTTTATTTGCTGTACAAAATTTCTCAACCTATGAAAATAAAGTCTGCAAAAGGCAAAGGTGCACGGGAGCCCTAGAGGCTGCAGCACCCCACCTACTATGCTATGTACAAATGCCCCCCCTCCCCCACCTAAAGGCGGGGGAGGTGGGATGCGAGACTTGTGGAGATGGGGTGGACCCCTCTGTCCCCCTGGGTGCCTACGGAGCCCTCACCAACCACCAGAGGGCAGTACCACCCAAGCCACCACGGGGGTTTGGGAGGCAGGCTGGGCAGTGCAGCTGGTAGCTAGCCTAGGTGGGGGTGGGAGGTTGACCTAGCTGGAGGTGACAGTGGTGCCACCTCCCAGGCGCAGCAGCATCTGCTGACAGTCAAGCAGCAGCCGGTAGTCACCCAGCTTCTCCAGGGTGCGGGCAGCCTCGGCCAGCATGCCCACACGCTGGCCTGGGGCAGACAGGAAGCAGGGTGGCAGGTAGCAGGAGGCCAGCAGCAGTGCCTCAGCATGCTCCCTTCGTGTAGGCCGGGGCTCCAGCTCTGCCACAGGCCCTAAGCACATAGTACAGAGTTGTCAGGATAGCCCTGATCTCCCAGGCCTTCTCATCCACCTTTCCTGCCCTTCCAGAGCACCCTCACCTTTGCCACAGGGCCCTGCCCTCCTCCTCAGACTTCGGTCCAGCAGCTGGTGTGTGCGCGCAGGGCTGGCCCCCGCCATCAGCCGGGCAGTGGCCTCGTGCAGGAACACCTGGGCAGCAAGGGATGTTGGGGTTAAGGTCAGGCCAGGACCGTCACCTGCAGCCCGTCCACTCTCCCCACCCTCTGTCACCAGGCCACACGCACTCACCCTCCGCATAGCTGGCCGGAAGATCTGAGCCAGGCGCCGCAAGCTACTCAGGTCCCGCTGGAAGCCACGCAGCTCTAGGGCAGAGGCCTGGGGACCACTGCTCGTGTCCTGCAGGGCCTGGGCTGCTGCAGGAGGCTGCTGCCGCCGCCACAAGCTAGTGCGTGCCACCAGAAGCAGGTCGCACAGGAGCAGCTGCATGGCCTAGGGGTGGGTGGGTGGGGTCACGGGGGCTCTGGTGGGGCAGGGCAGGTCCGAGGTGCCAGGGGCCAGCTCCGGGCAGCACTGCCGAGGCACTGCACCTGCTCACACACATGCAATGCAACAGCAATGCAGCTCGGGGCCACCCGCCTCTTAGGCCCATACCTGCGCCCATCAGGACCTGGAGCCAGGCTGGAGTCAGACAGCCAGGCCTGCCTGTAGCCCACAAGGGCCAGTACCCATTCCTGTCTAGCCCCAGCCTCACTCACCTTGTCAATAGAGCTGCCCATGGGGGCAGCTAGGCTGTCCTGCAGGTACCCGCTGGCCTTCTCACAAATGGCTAGGCTGGCCGGGTCTGACTCAACCCTCCCACGGCCCAGTAGGGCCCGGCCAGCCTTGAAGCAGTGCAGTGCCGCCCTGGGCAGGGGTCTCCTGTGGGACCAGCGGGGGTAGCAGTCAGGCCTGGCCATAGCCCATGCTGCTCCCCAGCCCTGGGCCTGGCCTGTTGGCTCACTCACTCTGACTCTTGCAGGGTCTGGGGAAGGTGCTCCACCAGTGGGTATAGCCGCTCAGCTGCCTCTCCGTCCCGCTGCAGCCAGTGTGTCACCACAGCCGTCAGTGAGGACCACCATCTGGCCACCGGGTCCCTGCCTACAGAAGGGGTTAAGAGGGGGGCAGGGGTTCAGTGGAGTAAGGGAGGGCTCCCTAAGACTTAGCTGCCCTTGCCCAAGGCTAAGGACAGCAGACACGGGCTCACCAGTAGCTGTGGCCATGCTGTAGCCAATGGAGAAGCAGGTGGGTGCCTCTGCAATGTCAGAGCAGCTGTTGAGCAGCTGCAGGTAGCCAAGGGCATCAGAGAACTCCCTGTGGGAAGCATGGGGGGATATCAAGCCAGGGCAGGGGAAACTGAGACCCAGCTGAATTCACATAGCAAGCAAACAACAGCCCAGTGCTGGCCACTCCACAGGTCCCCAGACAGGTTATCTCTCTTGTCCTGAGGAGCTCGGGTCTGTTGTGTAATATGTGTGTGTGGGGGGGGGGAGGGGTACAGGGACACTCACCTGTACCCATCAGCTGACCCAGAGTTGGGGTCAGGCTGGGCCACACAGTTCAGAGCTTGCTCTAGCAGGTGTTCCCGGAACAGCTGGGTGACCTGGGCCAGTGGGTCCACTGCAGGAAGAGGCATGGATAATCAAGGTGCCCACCCCACCCCCTTTGCACCCAGGGCTCCAGGGCAAGTGAGCCAGTGGGGATGAGTGCACACCCAGTGGTGAATGGATACCACACCTGGAATGGCCATACCTTCCTGCCTGACTTAGGGATAGTGAATGTTGCCACCTGCCCTCAGGTTCTTGCCTGTGAAGTAGCTCCCCCGGGTTTGTTCCTGCCACCCCCATAGGGGACAGGGCTGGGGATGAAGACAGAGGGTAAGGCTGGAGGGAGGGAAAGGAGGACAAACCTGTGTTCCCAGGCAGGCTGTACAGACTCTCCCTTGGGGAGCTGCTCACTGCCCAGTTCCCATCTATAAAGAATCGGTGGCCCACAGGGTGGCAGAGCCACTGCAGGGCAGGAGGCATCGCGCCACTCTGGGCCAGGCAGGCCTGGCGGGCACTGCTCAGGAAGGAGCGCTGGGGGAAGGGGGAACCATACAGGCTGTCACCCTTGGGCCCAGTAGGGATATATCAGACACTGAGTAAGATCCCCACTGGGCCCAGGAAGCCACTACCCACCCCTTGGGATTGATAGTGACGGTGGCACCAACTGTGCCTGTACTGTCCCCACTCACCGTCAGGAAATGTAAGGCCCTAGGGAGGCTGGCCTTGACCCTCAGTGCGGCAGCCACATAGATCTCAGCCAGTGTAGCCACAGGCACTGCATCTCCTGCACACTCTGCCAGGTTCAGGGCACTCAGCGCCAAGTTGGTGGCTACGAGATGTCCACCTGAGTACTTGCCTGCAAGACAGACAGGGATGAGATGGGGCCTGATGTGGTGGCCAGGGCATCACAGCCACCTCCATACCCAGTCTGCCATACCCACGGTGTGCAGCTGGTGCAGTTTGTGGAAGGCCAGGGCTGCATCCCGGGCACTAGCCCGTGCATCTGCCAACCGGGCACTGTCCCTCTGCAGGACCCCTGCTTGGCCAGCCAGCCAGCGGCCCACCCAGAGGCGCTGTAGCAGGTGGCGGGCAAGGTTCCAGAGCAGACTGCTGGCCAGGTCCAGGTGAGAGGCAGGCAGAGGCCGGCCCAGGGCTCCCAGAGCCAGCCACAGCTGCTGGGTAGCTGGAGCAAAGTCCCCCTGTGAGCAAGATAGTAGAGTCTGAGTGTCCCAGCACACTGTATCCAGACCTGAGTGGCCCAGAACCCCCTCATGACCTGGGGTAGCTTCGCAGTCCAAGCAATGGAGACGGAGCAGGGTTGGAAGGACCAGGACAGGCCCACCTAGTACCCCCTCCCTGTGGGGCCCTCACCCGGGCCAGGTCCAGGTCAGCCTGCTTGCGATGTCGCCAGAAGCGCACAGCGGGGCCCGAGTGTGGCCGAGTGACTGGTTCCCCATAGATGAAGAGAAGCGCCAGGGACAGAAGCACCAGCAGCACATTAAACAGCCAGACCAGTGGGGGCAACAGCCAGGAGGCCCAGGTGGTGCTATCTGGGGAGACACAGTGCTGGGGATGTGGCTTCCACCACTGAGCCCCCCACTGCCCACACCCTGTGGCAGTGGCTCACCTCTGCCTTGGGTGCCTAGCACACTGCGCCCGGGCCCATGGTACAGGCTGGTGGAGTCAGACAAGGTGGACAGCGAGTGGCTGCCCAGCAGGGAGGCCAGCGGGTTGCAGGAGATGCAGAGGAAGAGAAGGGCACACAGGGCCAGACGGGAACGGTCCAGCAGGCCACGGCTGCAGGGGGCCGACAGCTGCTCCACAAGCACCTGGAGGGTAGTGGGGCAGGGCCATGAGGCAGGAGCAGAGGCGGAGCTGGGCACAGCACCCTACCCAGCCCACCTGTGGGCCCCCTACTCTGCTTTCAAGAATGGGAGGTGGGCTATACTCAGGGGGTCCTCCTGATGCAATTACAGGGATCCACCACTGGGGGAAAGCAGGGAGGTCCCAACCTGGGCATCTTCAGAAACTGGGCTGTCGGGCTCTGAGTCACTGCCACCAGTGCTCCTGCTGCCAAGGGACACAGGGCTGCTCTGGGATGGAGAGCCAGCATCCGAGGGTGGTGGGCTCAGTGTGCCCAGCACCTCAGGCTGTACGCCTTCCATGGCCACATCGGTGCCTGTCCCGCCAGCCACCAGGTCCTTCAGGGATTCTGCAGGACAGAAAGGAGCAGGGCTAAGGGGAGACCCAAATCCACAAAGAGCAGGGGGGCTAGCCCAGCCCTGGAAGGTGGGACTTGGGGGCAGGGAACAAGCAGGCAGGACTCACTGCTCCTGTGGGTAGCTGAGCGCAGGCTCAGATTCTCCTGCTTAAGCCTCTGGTTGCTCTGCTGCAGGAAGCGGATGTAGTCGATGGCCTTGCGCAAGACGGCAGATTTATTGAGCTGCAAGGTGAGCAGGGAAAACAGCATAGTCAGGTGAGGGTGCAGGGCCACTTGGCAACACCACTGCCTCAGGGCCTTTGCACCTGCTCCCAGCACCACTCTTCCCCCTGTAGTACTACCTCCTAGTCCCATGGGGCTAAATGCTTATAAATGTTATAGACAGCAAATGGCCTATTGTTCCCACCTCCAGGCCTTACTTCCACACTCCCTCCAGGTCCCTTATAATGGAGCTGTCAGCTGAGCCAGATGTTCCTGACCACCTCATAATTCCTCCTGCTACTCTGTTTCCCTCTGCAATACCCACTCCCATCTGGTATACTCTTCATTATTATATTAACATTCATTGGTTAAATATATTTTGTTTTATTTTAATGAGATAGAGAGGAGACACCAGAGCACTTCTCAGTTCTGCCTTATGGTGGAGTGGCCTCAAGCAGGAAAGTCTTGAAAGTATAAGTAATATACTATATCCCCACCTAATATTTGTTTAGCATAAGAGAGAGAAAAGCAGAGCATCCCTCTGACACATGCTTGAGACTCTAGCACTCTCGCTACTGCACCACTTCCTAGGCTACCACTTGATGCATTCATTTTTTATGTTTATTTAATTATTTATTATTAATGAAAGAATAAGAGCATAACTCTGATATGTGTGAGGCTGGAGACTGAACTCAGGACCTCATGCTTAAGAGTCTAGAACACTCACCACTGCACCACTTCTCAAGCCACCATCTAACACTCTAACACTTACTTGTCCTGTTTTTGTCACTTCTGCTCCCCTCCCCCCACTTATACATTCTGACTGACTCTCAGTTCCTAGCTGACAGGGTTCCTGTCTGCTTTTCATGTCTCTACATCCAGTGCCCAGACTAACTGCCAGGCCATGAAGACTCAGCCTGCCCTCTCCTCCAGGCTGCCTGGCTCTGAGCCCCTGCAGCCTCACCCACCTTGGCCTCCGTGCCCACCACCAGATCTTTGAGCTCCACGATCTTGTCATTGATGGAGGAGCGGTAGCGCTTCTCAATGGCATTGTGGGCTGTACGTTTCTCTCCACGGCTTTGTGTAGAACCTGGGCCCTTGTTGCCTGCCACCAACCGGCTGATGGGCAGCTTGTCAGCATCCACCACCAGTGGTACGGTTGCCAGGATGGCCCCACCGCTCACCAAGGTCTGTGGGGCCAGGCACAGTGACTGGTGGGCATGCCTGCCACCCCCCCCCAGCCCCCCTCAGCCCACCACCCACCTGCAAGGGTGCTGCTTGCACAGCTGTACCCGGAGCCAGAGGGCCAATGCCTGCTGCCTTCATGCCTGCCCCCAAGTCCGTTTTCATGGTGGTCAAGAGCACAGAGTCTGTCTTGATGAAGTGGGGTTGCAGAAGTACCTGGGGGTGCAGGGGACAGGTCAAAGACACAGCCATGTATCCAGGCAGGGATGGGGGGGACTGCCACCCCCAGTGCCTGACTGGGCTTCTCACCGGGACCTGCTGGATCTGTGAGGTCACTGTGGCTGCTCCTGGGGCCACCATGGGGGTAGCTGTGCTTGTCAGCAGCTGCTGGGAGGCTGTGCTCTGGACCTGGGCATGCATAGACATGGGTAGGACTCCAGGCAGGGGAGCCAGTGGCAGGCCCGGCAGTGGCTGTGGTGTGCTCCTTGGGGGAATGCCTGCAGAGAAAAAGGCCAAGGCTGTGGACACAGGAGCTAACCTCACAGCCAGTGGGGAACAATGCTGAACCCCTGAACCCCACCACAGCACTGCTAGCAGTTCTCCTGAAAGTCTCTGTCCTCCCTAGGGCTCTGGTTCCCCTTACCTGTAGGTAAGCCTCCAGGAGAGCCGGGGTATCCCAGGACTGGAGCAGGGCTGAACTGAGATGGGGTGGGGCCAGGAAAGCTGGGGGAGAGGAGGGCCCCTGGCAGAGGTTGTGAGGTGGGAGGCTGCAGGATGGTCAGTGGTGCGGGCTCCTCCTTGATCCCTGGCCTCGGGGTGAAGGTGGATGCTGCCTGGTACATCTTCACTGGGGTGGGGGTGGGTGGAGGTGGGGACACAGGTGGAGGCAAAGTCTTGGGGCCCCCCAGGAGGCCTTCAAGTGGGGAGCTCATGGTGATGGGAGGTGGGGACAAGTTGCCTGGGGAGCAGGCCCCTGGACTGCCTGGGTGGGTCTCTCCAGCCTGACCCCCAGCATAGGGCGCATCGAATAGGCCTGGGAAGTCATTATCTTGGTTGTTGATGAGCTGAAGCATGTCTGGGAAAAAGAGAGGAGGCAGTGTGAGGCATGGGGGGGGGGGGGGGGGCGGGAGCAGGAGGACACACCCAGACATGCAGAGGCCCTGTGCCCAGGAACAGAGGGCCACTAGATACAGAGTCATTTCCTGGGCCATGTCCAGTGTGTCACCTGTGCCACATGGTTATTGAAATGACAAGGTTAAAGGGACAAAGGGCCAGGGTCCTACATTACGTCTTCCCTGCAGCCCCACAGTCAGACTGAATTGCTGCCACCAGCCCATTCCTCTGGGGAAAGACGGAGGCCTGGTGCAGAGACCCTGTAGCCAAGCATGTGCCAGTGTGTGTGTATGTTTATATATGTATGCACACAAGCACCCTGGGCTTGAGCCCAGACTTCACTGGCAGCCAACTCAGGGCCTCAGTGTGTCCTGCAGAGGAGAGAATGCTGTCAGTCCTGCCTCCATCACCCTGGGGCCATGTGCACTGCTGCAGCCTGGCCAGCAGGTCCTCTCCCCCAGCTGGCACCCAGAGATTGCTGGGTCAGCCTGGGCCCTCTAACCTACTGGGGGCAGCTGCCACTGGGCCAAAGAACTTGGCACCAGGAGCCAAAGTGCCCCTAGCCCTGTCCGCCTCCCTTTAAGCTTGCCCCCTCTCCCCCAGGCTCGTCACCCCCACAGAAGTGAGGCAGCAGGAGAGACCCTGCCAGAGACCCTCATCAATGGAGCAAGAAGGGCTCTGGGTCAAGAAGGGCTTTCCCTGCCCTGGCCCCCAAGCAGAGGGGCCTTCTCAGACATGTAAACATAAAGACCATCACTTGCAGGCTCCCCACCCCCTCACCCCTTTGAAAGGTGGGGAAGCTGAGGCTGAATAGGTACTGGGACCCCAGATTTGGACAATCCAGGGCGCCCATTGTCTGCTTGAGGCATCCAAGGCACCCAAAAGAGGATTCCGTGGGAGGCAGGACAGCTGACCCTCCTCTTGGCCTGAAGAGGCAGAGTAAAAGGGTAAGTCACCTTTTCCCAGCAAGTGTTGGGTGAGTGACTAATGAGTTGGGGTTGATTCACATTCCTATCCACAAATGGGACCCAAAGACCTGCCCCTAGGGAATTAGCTCTTCACACGGGAAGCAGGGTGGTGAGCCCACGGCAGAGATGGATGGAGGCGCTCTGTGATCGAGGGGTAGGGGGGGGGTCCTCCTTCAAATACCTTCAAACGTGCAGTCCATGGCTCCGTGACCCAAGCCCGCGCCCCTGCGGGGCGTTGAAGGTGACCGGCCTGCGGGTCCCTGCGATGTATGGCACCTGGCAGGCCGCCTCCCACTTTATAGGCCCGCCGAGCCCCGCCCCGCCACAGCCCCGCCCTGATGGTCACGCCCCGCCCTCTCCCTGGGGAGGCAAACTGGGCATGGGGTGAGGCGGCGCAGCCAATCAGCGGCCCCGGGGCCGCCCTAGCCCCGCCCCCGACGGCCTGCTCGGGTTTCAGCCCGAGGCACTGAATGGGGCTGGGGTTACTCGCGGACGCCGGCCCTTAACCCGCGAGGTGCTGGTGATGGCGGGGGTCACTGTCGGTCACTCCTTCAGTGAGTTCCCGCCACTTCCGCCCCGTTTCCTGAAAGTGTCCCTAGCCCAGCAAGATGTCTCTCCGCAGAGGAGGGGGCTTTGCATCTGCTCTGAACTGCCCCCACCCCCCCAAGCCTGTAGCCACGCAGGATCTGTCTGGTGAGGCTAGGCAGATCAAGGGAGACTGCGTGTGTGTGTTGGGGGCTGGGGGGGTGGGGAGCAGCTTTCCTCCCCTTCTTTATAAAGTCAGTGAGGGCAGAGAGCGACATATGCTCAGCTCTTGGCCAGCGGTTCATTAGAAAGCCTGACCAACTGCAGCCTTGAGCCAGCCTTCCTCCAGGAAGTCCCTGGTGGGGGACTAATGGCGAGGAAAGGCACCCCCTTTCCACTTCTTCCTGGCATGGCATGGGGAGCCAAGGACAATAGAACTCTCTAGCACCTCCCCTTCGCCAAAGCCTGTGGGTGCTCAATGCTCCCTCCACCAAAAAACAAGCCCCCCCTTCCGCCAAAAAAAAAAGAAAGAAAATGAGGAAGAAAGGTATTCCTGGAGAGGCTCTGAGCTCCCCTGGGGAGACACGGGGGGGGGGGGTAGTTCAAGGCAGGAGCTTCTAACACCCAGGGCCCCCTTTCTTCCTAATTTTGTCTCAGGTGGGACTCAGAGGCCACCTTGCCCCCTCTGTTGTTTTGTTCTCTCTCTCTCTCTCTCTCTCTCTCCTTCTCTCTCTCTTTCAGTTGCCTCCAGCAAGCGAGTGAAGCCAGGACTCAGCAAGGTCTGGGCAGAGGCACACCCTCCACAGCTGCTGGAAAGGTCTAGAATAGAAAGGAAAGAGGGCTGTTCAAACTGTTGCTCTCTTATGACCTGGAAATCATTTCCAAGGAGCGACCAAGCAGGAATGAGTGTAGGTGCTCTGGACACAGGGAAGAAGAGACATCAGCCAGCCCTGTGTACCCACAGTCTCTCACATTCCCAATGCATAGTCCCCTCCCCCAACCTTTCTTCCCTGCCAGAAAACACGAAATCCATTGGCCTTTGAAGGCAGGTGCAGGGCAGACAGTTAGTCCTGTGAGGCCTAGCACAGACCATGACAGATGCCTGAAGCCATTCAGCCTGTGCAAGACCTTGAACTCAACCCCCCCCAAAAAAAAAAAAAAAAAACACCCACATGTTCCAGCATGCCTCTGGGGACAGGGAGCTCACCACCATTCCCCACAAGACCTGCTCCACAAAAGTCCTAATCTCGATCTCTGACAACATCCACTGTAGTTTTCTGAGCCTCTATAGCTATGCCAGGTCTGTTCCAGGCTCAGGGGTGCAAGGGCCACAGCGTAAGTACCTGGTGGCCAGGAGCCATAGCTCAATGGGTTGAGTGTGAAATTCACATGCTTGGTTCAAGCTCCAGAGTTTTGCATGTCTAAGTGGTGCTTTAGGCACTGGTGACATCTCTCTCTCTTTCTCTCTCATGAAACTGCCTAATATAAAATATATTAAGAATAGTGGCCCCACAGATGATGCAGTGGGTACAGCATCTGACCTGTGAGCATGATGTCTCAAATTTGATCCCTGGCATTGCATGTAACAGTGATGCTCTTGTTTTCTCTCTCTCTCTCTCTCTCTCTCTCTCTTACTAGTTTAAAAAAGAGGGGTTGTGGGCTGGGGAGACAGCATAATGGTTATGCAAAAGCCTTTCAAGCCTGAGGCTCTGAAGTCCCAGGTTCAATCCCCAGCCCCACCATAAGCCAGAACTGAGCAGTGTTCTGGTCTCTCTCTCTCTCTTTCCCTCTGTATTTACACTTTCTCATTAAAATAATAAACTTAAAAGAAAAGGGGTGGGGGTAAATAGCATAATGGATATGCAAAGCGAGTCTCATGCCTGAGGCTCCAAAGTCCCAGCTTCAGTCCTCCCCACCACCACAAGTTAAAGCTGATCAGTGCTCTGGGATGGGATGGTGTCTTATTTTAAAGACTCTTCTGTGTGACACCATGGGGGGGGGACTAAGGTAGGGGCAAGTGAATGTGAGGGGCCACTGTAAGTGACGCAATCAGGGCAGGCCTCTGTCTGAACAGAAGCCTGAATGAGATTTGGGACTGACCAGAAGGAAAGGAGGACACCGGGCTGCAGGGGCAGCAGATGCAAAGGCCATGGGGTGGGAGGAAGCTGGGTGTGAAAGGACAACAAAGAAGCCAGTGAGACTGGGTCAGAGCACAGCAGGGATAGAGTGAAGAAGGGGCAGCCACTGTGGGGTCTGGAGTCTGTCACCTGAGCCAAGGACACCGATTCTCTAGTGAAGGGGAAGGAAAGGCTGTGTACACAGACTAAGCTGGCAGTGGAAGCCATGCATGGGGAGGCATGGGTGGGACTTGGAGGACTGATGAAAGGGGCAGGGTGGGGGTCTGAACCCTGTGGGCCTCCCACCCCTCCTTGCCCCCCCACAGTCCTGCCTCCCAGGGCCACAGGTCAGCAGGTTTAAGTGTTCTAGGCCTGGGGCCACTGGCCACCCTGCTCCATGTGTGCCCAGTGCCCTGCTGCAGGTGTGGCTTCTTGGAAGATGCAGCCTGTGGGGGAGCTGCAGGTGTCCTAGGACTGGGGCCCCAAGGGACCAGGAAACTAGAATCCCAGGGAGGCCAACACCTGGGGCCCCAAAGCTGCCACATGTGGCCCAGGTCCTGACATGGGGCCACACATGGGCAGCAGGGCTAAGCGGGGGCCAACTGTGCCCCCCCCCATTGCTGTGGGCATGTGGAAGCAGAGGCAGAGGTCTCAGCCATTGTAGGCCACACTCGGGGGCTCCCTAGAATCCACTTCAGACATGTTATGCTATTCTACACTGTGCTGGCCCAGGCCACTCCTCAGCTAGAAGGGTGCTCTCCACTGTCCTTTGTCACCTGTCCCCATGTACCAGCTTTAATCTCTGACCTGTGATCACAGCTAAATGTAGGGAGCCATTCCCCAGGGGTGTTGGGGAGTAGAAATCCTGGTTCACTCTGGCCCCTATGCAGAGAACTAGAAGCATAACACAAATGCCCAGAACTTGGAACAAAAGTTGAGAATATTCCAGAAACTTCCAGCACAGACTCCTTGGATAACTGCCACCCACATTTGTTTGACTAGACATTTAGGTGTTAGGTCCAGGCAAAGTGCCCAAAGTGATGGCACTAACACTAGCACTGTGCGGCCTCGGAGGTGGTTCAGTGGGTAAAACATCAGACTTTCAAGGCTGAGGTCCCAAGTTCCATCCCCAACATCGCATGTACCAGAGTGATGCTCTGCTTCTATTTCTATCTCATAAATTGTTGTATGCTTTACATTAGGTTGTTCTAGCTCTCCCCCTGCCAAGAAAATTGGATCAGTCCTGCTAGTTTTGTGGGCCCGCTTGGCCCCGCCCCAAGGAACCCCGAGAGGGTTACAGAGTTCCAGAGTTTGAGAGTGCTTGGCGCCGCAGTCGCGGGGGAAAGAGGCAAGAGAGTTCCCAACAGGACTGATCCAATTTTCTTGGCAGGGGGAGAGCTAGAACAACCTAATGTAAAGCATACAACAATAAATAAATCTTTAAAGGTCATCAAAATAGCTCACTTAGACAGTGTACAGCTTTGCCATGTGTGCGAGTGACTCAGAGTCAAGCCCAGCCCCACTGCATTGAAAGAAGCTGCAGTGCTGTGGTCTCTCTCTGCTTTTTTTTTTTTTTTAACTATTTTATTATATTTATTACATCTCACAAAGAGAGCTTCACAGGCAAAAAGGAGACAGGGAGGCGCCAGAGCACCACTCCAGCGTGCAAGTCCAACACTGCATCAATGGACCCATCTCCCCAGTTGTGTTTGCCTCTTTGTATTTGAAAAAAATCAGCCAGGAGCAGTGAAGCACTGGTAATGACAAAATAAAACACTAGCACTAGATGTGGCCCTACTCTGCACTATGTACTCTTTAAACCTGTCTTGTCTTTTATTTTCCTTTGCCACTAGGGTTACCACTGAGGCTCAATGCCTGTGCAACTCCACTGGCCCCAACATCCTTGTTTTTTTTTTTTCTTTGCTCTAAATAGATGGTGAGAAATAGAGATAGAGAGGGTAAGAGACATGGAGAGAGGAGAGACATCACAGCTTCACTTCCATGTAGGTGCTCCCATATGGTGGTGGGGGCTCAAACCCTGGTCTTCATACATGGTAACATCCTCTTTTACTGGGTAAACCACCTGTTGGGCCCCTAAGCCAGTAACTGAGCTCAGCTGGGGCACACAGAACCAAGTGCCTAATTCTGTTAGTGTCCCCTGTAACACTAGGGAGATCCAAAAAGCAGGGACACACAATGAAACCTGAAGCTTCTGCCCACACCTCCCGGCTGCAGGGAGATGGGGTGGGACCCTAGAGCTCTAGAAGGGGGTGGGGCTGACCAGAAAATAGTTAAGGAGTTATGGAGTGCTGTTACCAAAGCTGGGAGGAGGCCTCTCCAGACACAGTTCCTACAGTAAGATACCCCCTATACCTCTGCCCATGCCCAGGCCCTACCTGTGAAAAGCAGGGCTGTGGGCTGTGAGATGCCCAGCCCTGGGGGGTCAAGGGAACATCCTCAAGGCCTGTGACTGGCAGGGGACCAGGCCAGAGCCACTTCCTCTGGACAGCACAGCCACTTCCACCCATGCCCAGAGAGATGCCTGTTGGGTGCTGGCTGGGTCATTCAGGATGTCTGTTCCCAGCCAGGTGACTGAGAAGCAAGCAGTAGCTCCCTGTCAGCACTGTCCTCTCTGCCCCCATCTGTCCTCTGGAGGCTGAGGGCTAGAGCCACTGTCACAGCCCCAGCTACTGCTTTTTTTTTTTTTTAAGATAGAGACAAAGAGATAGACACCAAGACTACAGCACCAAAGCTTCCTCCATTGTGGTAGGGACCAGAAAGCAGCACACTATTCAGGTGAGCTATTCAGCCAACCCTCAAGTTCCTGCTCTTACAAAGGGCAGGACTCTTTCTCCGGGGAGAGCAACAGGCTGGGACCCCATGGAGAGATCTTTTTGCTCCCACTGTCCTGAGTAGGCCAGGCTTGACCCCTGCTAAAGGGACAGGAAGGGGGTGCTACTGGGAGAGGCTCAGGGCAGTGAGGGTAGGCTCTGCCATCACAAAGTCAGTGGGTAGGCTTGGCAGACCTGGTAGGGCTGGGGTACTGGGGAGCCATGAGCAACTCAGAAGGAAGGAGCTATGTGCCCCGAGCTGTATTTTATTTTTATTTTAAACTTTACTTATTTAATTTGATAGGACAGAGAGAAATTGATGAGGGAAGGTGGACAGAGAAAGACACAGAGTGCTCTGAGAGGTGGCACAGTTGATAAAGCACTGGCCTTTCAAGCACAAGGTCCCAAGTTTAATCCCCGGCAGCACATGTACCAGAGTGATGTCTGGTTCTCTCTCTCCTCCTATCTTTCTCATTAAAAAATAAATAAAATAAAAATAAATAAGTGCCTTGATCCAGGGTCCTGGGCCATGATAGCATGTGCATTTAACTAGCTGCACCCTCACCTGACCCCTCCATTTATCACTTATTCTATGATTTCATGGTGGTTTTTTAAAAAATATTTAGTTACTTTATATTAATGAGAGATACAGAGAGAAAAACCAGAGCACTGATCAGTTCTGGCTTATGATGGTGCTGGGAATTGAACCTGGATCTCAGAGACTCAGGCATGAGAATCTTTTATCTATCTATCTATCTATCTATTTATTTATTCATTTTCCCTTTTATTGCCCCTGTTCTTTATTGATGTAGTTATTATCGCTGTTGTTGTTGTCATCGTTGTTGGATAGGACAGAGAAAAATGGAGAGAGGAGGGGAAGACAGAGAAGGGAAAAGAAAGATAGACACCTAAAGACCTACTTCACTGCTTGTGAAGCGACTCCCCTGCAGGTGGGGAGCTGGGGGCTCGAATCAGGATACTTATGCTGGGTTTCGCACCATGTGCGCTTAACCCACTGCCCTACCACCCGACTCCTGAGACTCTTTTTGCATAGCCATTATTCTGTTGCCTTAGCCCCTTGAGCTTTTTTTTTTTTTTTTTTTTTTTGCCTCCAAGGTTATCAATGAGATTTAGTGCCTACACTACAAATCCACTGCTCCTGGAGGCTATTTTTTCCCTTTTGTTGCCCTTGTTCATCGTTGTTATTATTGTTGTTGTCATTGTTACTGGATAGGACAGAGAGAAATGGAGAGAGAAGGGGAAGACAGAGAGAGGGAGAGAAAGATAGACACCTGCAGACTTGCTTCATCACTTGTGAAACAACCCCCTGCAGGTGGGGAGCCTGGGGCTTGAACCAGGATCCTTACAGGGGTCCTTCTTAACCTGGTGAGCTACCGCCTGGCTACTGAGCTCTATTTTTTAAGGGGAGTCTCTGCTTATGGGACATGAGATACTGTGTGGGGCGGGGGTGGGGGCAGAGCAATGCAAGGCATCCCCCACAGCAGGCTGAGGAACTTTGCTCCTTGGGTACTGGCAAAGCTCCTACCTCTGTCTAGCCCCAAGAGAGGGCCAGTTGGCTGGGCTGAGCTACAAGCTGCAGGAGGCAGGAATACGACTTCACAGACATGTCCATCCAAGTTGGGGGGTTTGAGCTCCAGGAGCCCACGCCACAGTTTCCCCCAAACAAGTGCGATTTAGCCAGTGCTGCTCCAATTAGACAGCAAACAATCTGGCCAGGAACTGAGGGACAATGGCAGGATGCTCACCCAGTAGAGGGCATATGTTTGCAAGGAACATGGGCCAGGGTTTGAACCATGGACTACTACATGGGATTGCCTGTGTGTGTGTGTGTGGGGGGGGAGTTCGTGAGGGATAAAAGCAGTGTCTCTTTTTCTCTGAGCCTCTCTTCCTTTCTCCAGCTAGAAGAAAAAAAAATAATAGCTACAGTCTGGAAGGTGGCACAGTGAATAAAGTGTTGGGTGCTCAGAGTTCACTCTCCAGCATGATATATGTCAGAGTGATACTCTTGTTTCTCTCTCTCCCTTTCTAGCTTTCATTAATTAATACATAAATATAGTATTCTTTAAAAGATGGTCATCAAGAACAGTGAAGTCATGCAGGCACAGAGCCCCAGTGATAACCCTGGTGGCAACAAAGAAAAAACAGGGACAACAAGAGCTGAGTTTCTGGAAGCCACGTGGTAGTGCACCAGGTTAAGCGCACACAGTGTGTGTGCAAGGATCCTGGTTGGAGACCCAGCTCCCCACCTGCAGGGGGTCACTTCACAAGTGGTGAAGCAGGTCTGCAGGTGTCTATCTTTCTCTCCTTCTCTCTGTCTCCCCATCTCTCTCAATTTCTCTCTGTTCTATCCAACAACAACAGCAACAACAATAATAATAGCAGCAGCAGCAGCAGCAACAACAACGGAAAAAATATGGTCGCCAGGAGCAGCAGATTTATAGTGCAGGCACCAAGCTCCAACGATAACACTGGAGAAAGAAAAAAAAACACCTTAGTTTCTCTTTCTCATAATACATAAAATAAATCTTAAAAAGAATAGTGCAGGAAGCAGGCAGTGGCGCACCTGGTTAAGCGCGCATATTACAACGCGCAAGGACCTGGGCTCAAGTCCCTGGTCCCCACCTACAAGGGGAAAGCTTTACGAGTAAGTGGTCACACAGAGCTGCAGGTGTCTCTCTCTCTTTCCCTCCTATCTCCTCTCAATTTCTGTCCCTATTCAATAATAAATAAAAGGTTTAAAAAGAGAGAACGAAAAGAAAAAAGAAAAAAATCTTTGTGGTGGGGAGAAAAGAAGAAAAGCAGCCTAGGAGGTGGTGCAGTGGATAAAGCATTGGACTCTCAAGCATAAGGTCTCAAAGTAGATCTCTAGCACTGCATGTACCAGAGTGGTGCTCAGGTTCTCTCAACAAAGAAATCAGAGAAAGAAAAATAAAGGAAGAAATGAAGGAACGCCCCACCAATGTGTCCTGGAGCTCCACTTCCCCAGAGACCCACCCTACTAGGGAAAGAGAGAGGCAAACTGGGCATATGGACCGACCAGTCAACACCCATGTTCAGTGGGGAAGCAATTACAGAAGCCAGACCTTCCACCTTCTGCAACCCACAACGACCCTGGGTCCATGCTCCCAGAGGGATAGAGAATGGGAAAGCTATCAGGGGAGGGGATGGGATATGGAGATTGGGTGGTGGGAATTGTGTGGAGTTGTACCCCTCCTATCCTATGGTTTTGTTAATGTATCCTTCCTTAAATAAAAAAAGAAATTAAAAAAAAAAGAAATGAAGGAACGAACGAAGAAAGGGAGGGAGAAAAAAGTGAACAACAGCCTGGTACTTGCCACACCACTGGTTCGACTCCACAGACTAGAGTGCTGCTGCTACCGCAGTACCTTAGGTGCTGACTGCCCCTGTCCCAACCCCGGTAGCCGCCGGCCACTCCTCTAAGGGCTGGAGGCTGAAGGCTGCCTCGACCCTCGCCGGTAAATCCCAGGCCCCAGGTCCACCCGCCAGATCCACGCTCTGCCCAGAGCTCTCCCACTTCTGCTTCGCCCCAACATGCCCTGCTCAGGGTGAGCTAGGATCCCGACAGAGGGGAGAGGTAGCTCTGCTCAGCCCACCGGCGTCTGACCCGCGGGCCGGGTGAGCTCAGGGCAGAGGAATGACCGAAAGTAACCCTGTACTGACGTCACGGGGCGGGGCCTCTGCGGCCAGGGCGCACGTGCTGCCCAACCCTCCGGAGCCCCGCACCCTGGCGCGCACTGGGCCTAGGTCCACGGGCACACGGAGACCCCAAGACCCGGGAGTCGCGCCCCCAAGGCCCTGACGCACCTTCAATGTCGGTCAGCAACGCCGCATCCAGCTCGCACGGCTCGGCCAATACCCGCTCCAGGGCCGCCTCGCTGAAGGGCGGCTCGTCCATAGCGCCTCCTCTGGGGGCCGCTCTGCTGGGGGCGCTCAGGGCCAACTGGCAGCCCCGCGCACGCCCGAAGTTGCTCGGAAACTGGGCGCCCCGGCGGCTGCGGGAGGGCGGCCCCGCAGGCCCCGCCCCCGCCAGCAGCCCCGCCCCCGGGTGGCAGCGGCTGACCCGCCCAACCCTGTGTGGCTGCCCTCCTGCCCCGCCTGCGGCTCAAGGAGAACTTGGCCCAACCTGTCCTGTTCCCCCCTCGGAAGCCATGAGGCCCTGGGTCGCTCCCAAGGGCCATGGACTTGGGCAGGAGACGCCTGACAAACCACTTTCTCGATCTCTAGAACAAATCAGACCTGCTCCAAGTGATAGCTCTGGGGCCTGCTGATGGCCCTGGCCGGTGCATCATCATTCTCTGCCTTAGTTTCCCCAGCCACTCCAGGGGCCTGCCCATACCTCCCCACGGGCTGCTGGGGACCTTAGGGATGGCCAGTGGGGCCGGGTACAGAGGCTGGCCAATTGGCCCTCTCCTTTCATTCGGGAAGCCCAGTCCAGGGAAGTATCCTGAGTCCCTAGGGGGGCCGGAGGAGACAGAGAGTGACCAAGGCCACACAGCTCAGAGGCGACAGCAGCACTGGGCCCAGGGCCATCTGGGTGCTTCTCCCCAGGAGCTCCTGTTAAGGGGATGCCCAGGGGGCTGGACTGAGCCAAGGGCCCTGGATCCTGATGGGCTGGGGTGGGGTTGGAGACCAAACTCCAGGTCCTGTGACTTAGGGGTGGAGTTGAATCCAAGGGAGGGGTCCTACTGAGGCGGGTTGAAAATAAGCCACTTGAAGTTTGGGAGTAGAGGCAAGCAACAGGCAGCCTGTGTGGACGGCTGTGACCTGTGGTCACAGGTCAGAGACTAGAGCTGGCACATGACGTCAGGTGACAAAGGACAGTGGATCTCCAGACCCTGCTGGCCCTGGCCTGGGGAAGTCTGGCCACCTCCTTCTACCAACCTTCACTGCCTGGCTGGGACTCCAGCTGTGTCAACACCCTCCCAGAGAGGATCAAGCCAGGCGCCCCTAAGGGCTGCCTGGATGAAGAGTGTCTGGGACTCAGCTTGGAGTGAGTGCCACAAAGTGGCAGTGTCTGTCTCTTCCCGGGGAAAGATCTGGGAAATGGGTTAGTTCCCGGAAGGTTCGATTTTCCTCCCCAGGAAGAGGGGCTGTCAGGACGATGTCAGGACTGTGGCTTGCATCCTGTGTGGTCCGCGGTCACTGCCTGCACCTCTCTGAGCTCTGAGCCATTGCATTTACACCTGAGGGTCCCAAGGGTGCAGGCATACTGTAGGGGCTGGACGCGTGATCCGGGTCCTCGTCACAGCAGATGCGTGAGAGGACACGTTGGGTCCCGAAGCCTAACCTGGAACCCCCCCCGCCCCCGCTCATAAAAGTGGATGGGGGGTACCTTTGCCCCCAGAGACAACGCTCTGCTCCAGGAACAGATGACCAGAGCTGCCCCCAGATGAAGGCAGGAGAGGGGGCGGTTCCTCAGAACACCTGTTGCCCTGGCTCCTTCCCTGAAGGCCGGGCCCCCCCACCTCGAGACCCCCAGCCTCTGCAGGCAGAAAAGGCACACGTGTCTGACCCCGGACAGGGCCCCACGCGGCGCCCAGCAGCCATCTCACAGATGGGCAGGGCGGGGCGGGGATGTGGGGCGCGAGGCCCCGCCCACAGGACCGGCAGCCAATGGGCACGCGGCTTCGATGGGGTGAGGCGGCGTCAGCACCCAGCGTGGGGAGGGTGGGCGTCACGTGGGCTCTGAGTCCGCTCGACGGGGCGGGGCAGCGCTTGCGGGCTGACACCTGGCTGGAGCACAACCTACCTGACCTGCCTTCGAGGCATAGGGACTGCGCTCTGCACCCCCCCATCCTCCCAGTCTTCCCCGCAGGGCTGACACCCAGAGCCATGGTCTCCTTCCCTGGGCCTCCATGGGCTGGTGTCCCTGCGTCACGGGATGAACTGTGTCCTCGACGTCCGAGCCTGGGCTGGAATAGCCAGCCGCGGGGCTTGGGCTCGGGGTGCCCAGACCACTGCACCCGGGAGCCCTGAGCCCCGCATTTCTGCAGGGCTGAGCTGGGGCCTGCCAGGGCCGGAGGGGGGACGCAGCGTCCAGGGGCTGAGGGCCCCGAACACCCGCACTCTGGGCCTAATGGACGCCCCTGTACTCGCAGTCCAGCTCCGCCTCTGATGACCACCACGCACAGGCTTGCTGAGCCTTTGTGGCCTCTGAGGTCCGAAGGCGTTTCCCCATCTGGGGCTTCAGTTTTTTCAGAGGGAGACACAGCACAGGAGCTTCCTGGGGCCCCTGTGCTCTCAAGTAGTGTGAGGGGTGGAGCCTGAGCAGAATGCAGGGCAAAGCAGGCGCCATCCTAGATGAGCGTTCCCAGGTCAGCGTTTGACAAGGAACATCACTCAGGAGCCACCTCCAGGGCCACCACAAGCCACCCACAGGCCTTCCATACAAGAGCCAGTGGGTCCTGCTCTGCTTGGGGCGGGGTGAGGCTCAGCAATGGGGTGGACAGATATCGCCCAAAGGCTGGGTTTCAGGGTTTTCTAAAGAAAAAAAAAAAGGTGATGGCACAATGGATAAAGCCTTGGATTCTCAAGCCTGGGTTCCTGAGTTTGTGCCAGTGATGCTCTGGTTCTGTCTCCCGTTCTCTTTCTCTCATTAATGAGTTGATTTTTAGTGGGTCTGTTGAGTAAGATTGGGCTTAACAGCTGGGTGCCTCTGCACCCAGGGCTATGTCTCCTTTTGTCAGTCTCTAGGTATCACCTATATGGGGACTGTGGGGGGCCTGTAGGCACTAGGTTGATTATTACATTTTACAGGTGAAGAGAAGAGACCAGAGAAGTACACTGGGCTCCCCCCAAACAAATGGGCATTTCTGGGTGACTCATGCCTATTGGGCACCTAGTCACACCCACTCCTGCCTCCTCAGACCATAAGGAGAGCCTTCTCTTGGGAAAGAGTTGGAGGAGACTCTTCTCAGGAGTGTTAGTGGGGAATCATAGCTGCACCCACAGTGCCCCTCATGCTAGTCCCTCCCAGATCCATCTCTGGGAAAGCATCTCCAGGGTGAGGAGCACTAGGAAAACATCATGGGTCTAGCCCTGGCCCTCTATCCACACTGCAGGCCCATCAGCTCTGCCTCTCCCCAGGCTCTTCCTCCTTCTGCTACATGTGGCATCTCTGTGTGTGGCCTGGGGTTTCTGCTAAAGCTCTTGGGAAAGAGACACCCTCTCTCAGCTCAGAGGATGCCTGTTTGTAGCTGCAGGCAGCTTTCACTCCCACTTGGGAGAGCCAGCCCATGCGACAGGGTCAAGTCATGAAGATGATTCCTAATCCAATCCTCGAGCACCTGGATCCAGATGTGCCTGAAGCTGAATTGCCTGAACTTTTCAGTTATATAAGTCAATGTATTTCTTTCTTTTCCTCCTTCCATTCATTTGGAAAGCTTCACAAGTGGTGAAGCAGGGCTGCAAATTTCTCTCTCTCTATCTCTCCTTTTCTCTCAATTTCTGGCTGTCTCTACCCAATAAACAAAGATTTAAAAAAAAAATCCTGCATGGCAAAAAAAAAAAAACCTTAAAGAATAGGGCTTGAGGGGGGGCAAGTGGTGGCACACCAGTTTAAGCACACTTAGTAGAAAGTGCAAGGACCTGCACAAGGATCCCAGTTGGAGCCCCTGGCTCCCTATCTGCAGGGGGGTCGCTTCACAAGCAGTGGAACAGATCTAAATGGGCCCAGGGGAAAGCCTAGCTTCCATAAGAGAACCAGGCATGGCAGGCACCGTGCCCAGGACGGCCAGTGGGGTGGTGGTGGGGGTATCTCCTCCAGGCCCAGCCAGGCTAGGGGTCTGCTCACGCAGCTGGCAAGGATAGGGGTGCAGGCCCCCCCCCACACACCCCTTATACACATGGCTCCCTACTCCAGCCCTACTTGAAGCACACAGGTGGCCAGCTCCAGGTGACCCCTGAAGAGATCACACAGGGATGGTTGCTTTGCTTGTTTATTTACCATGGAGGGTGTTACATGCAAGAACCCACATCAGAGAGGCGGGCAACTGGGAGGAGAACCAGGCTGGGGTCTGTGCCTTCAAGAGCTCTGACCCAACCCCCAGGACCCAGACTCTGCCTGCAGAGACACAGAGATGTAGAGACAGTGACAATACAGCAGACTTCTGAGACAACTGGACACCTCCTGCTTCTCCACAGTTCCTCACAATCCTGAGATGCCTCCAAATTCAGTGCAAACTTGAGAAATAAATACCCAGCCCTTCCTCTGTGTATGGCCACTGTCCTGGGCCAAGATGACCCGGGGGGGTGGAGGTGGGCACAGGGGGAGGAAGGAACCACTGGCCCCCTCCTGGGTGCACACATGGGCAAGGTGGCATTGTCAAAAGCTCCCCATGTGGAAGGATGGAGAGGAGGGCCAGATCAGTGTATAGAGGCCCATGGGGTGCTGAGCACCATGCTCTCCTGGGCCTGTCTCAGGGCCATCTGCAGGGCTGGCCAGGCAGAGCTGATGGTGTGTGTGTGTCTGTGGTTGGGGATGACTAATGGGGCATGGGTAGACTGGTGGCTGCCACCGGGCCACTCACACTGGGGCCTTAAGGGACAGTGCTTCCCTGCCCCCCTCACTCAGACCCCTGGCTGAGGAATGAAAGGGCAGTGAGCCAAGGCATGAGCAGGGTAGACAGCACAGCCGCTCACAGTGGGGGCTGATGGACACACAGGAAGATGGCAGACACATAGAGTCATCTCTCCTTTGGGCCAGGGCCATCCTTAGTATCTTGGGTGCTTGGCAGGATGGCCCCAAGAAGCAGGCTTGGGTCACAGTGTGGTCACTGCTGCCCACCAGCCAAATAGGGGTGATAGTGTTGAATATTCACATCTCAGCACACAATGAACACAGGAAAGGTTAAACACAGCCACAAGAAAATATTTTGACAAAATAAATATTTTAACCTATAATCAGGTATAATTAGTGCTTATAAGGAATCCCGGCAATAATTTAGTGTAATTAAGCACATACTGTATCTGTGATTTCTAACACTTGCGAGAGACTGGTGGCTTGAGGGTCTTGCTCTGGGGGAATGAGGCAGGGCGGGGCAAGGGAAGTTCCTGCCAATCTCCCAGATAGGGCTGCTCCAGCCTCAGGACAGGCCCTCCAGGCAGGGCTTAGCAGCATCCCCCCATTCCTGCACAGGCCTCAAGGGCCTCTCCCCTCAAGTAGGCAGGCTCTGTGGAGGGGACATGCTGTTCCAGCAGGAATGCTTCACAGCCCCTGGAGGGGTGCTCCAGGCCAGGAAGGTGGGTACACTTTCCATACTGCACTGGCCTCTGGCCAGTCCAATGGAGTCCCGTCTCTGCTGGGGGGGTTGGTGAAGCACAGATGGGAGCTAGGGGCAGCACTGGGCTGCAGGCACTCAGAGTAGTGTTCTCAGGGTCTCCCCAGGCTGGGGCATGGGCTCTTTCCTCTGAAGAACCCTGGTCCTGCTGCTATGTGGTGCTGGGGCTCCCATAAGGCAGACCACCCCAGGCCCACACTGAGAAGCCCTTCACTGGACCCCTTGAGACTGTGCCACTGGACTGACCCTTCTGGGTACAAATGGGCTACTTTGTTCACTTTCTTCACCATTTGCTTCTGCTGACTGATTCGCAAGGCTTTCACATCTCAGGGCCTGGGCCCCTGGCTTTGGGGAGAGCTGAGGGGAGAGGCATGGGCTAACCCAGGTTTCAGGCCAGGGCTGAGGTCCTGGGGAGCAAGTGCCTCCTAGGTGGCTCTGGAGCCAGACACTTTGCTGGAAGCAGCCACAGTGGTGGGTGGGTTCTCCATGGCACCATTTCGTCATGCTGAGAATGGGCCCAGCCCTCAGTGCTCCTCCATGAACCCTCATCTGGCTCTCAGCCTACAGCTCAGTCTCTCATGTGCTTGGGCATGGGTGATGATGGTAGGTTCTGGGACACCCTCCCATGGACTGAGGACAAGTGATGACTGGGCTAGGCTTTGCTTCTGACACCCAGGCAGTGTGGCTGGGCCCCAGGGACTAGCAGTTGGGATGGGAAAAGGGTCTGGGAGTCACAGCAGGGAAGGCCCACTTCAGTGCAGGCCAGCTTGGACAGAAGGTGCAATGGGTGCCAGGGCCTGTAGGTGGAGGCCAGAATGGAGGGGTAGTTAGGCTTGCGCCCTGGAGCAGGGCAGAGACCAAGGTGTCTCCAGCCTCTTGGTAACTGAGGCCTCCTCAAGGGGTGTCAGGCTAGTGGGAGTGGCAGCTCAGAGCCCAGGAGCAGCCAGCTTGCAGCCCACAAGGCCTCCAGCAGACCCATGGGGGTGTGCATGAGGCAAGGCTGTTGCAGTAGTGTATATCTGCAGGCACTGCCACAGCACCATGAGCTGTGTGCTCCCAGCTCTCCCTGGCTTTCTCTCCTACCAGAAGCCCTAAGCCAGCTTGGGAACAAGTCTGGGTTGCAGCCAAGTGACACAGAGAGGACCCAGAAACTGAGGACTGACCCACAGGCACCCAGGGGACTAACTAAAGTGCTGAACACGCCCAGTGCCTTGAAGGGATGTGCAGAGGGAGCAGCAGCGGGGGGGTGGATGGGCAGGTCAGCCTGGGGAATGGGTAGGCAGGGGCAGATGGGGAGGGGCCAGGGCCTATGACAGGTGACCAGGTCAGGACACGTTTTATGATGCTATTTGGTCCATGTCCTGACTAGTGGAGACTGGGAGAGCAAATACAGTATTGTTTCCATGGAGACACAGTAGCGCAGGACTGAGTGGGCTTGGGGGAGGAGAGGCCCAGGCCTGGTGTGGCCAGGGTGGTGAGAGTGACCATCTTAGGGTGGGAACCAAGGAACAGCTCACAGGGCGAAAAGGGCATCCTCCGAGTGCTCAGGCTTCTTCCGGCTGTTGGGGTTAGGGACGGGCGCCTCCGTCGGGGGTGAAGGGAGGTTGGGGACCATCTCAGCAGCTTTGGCTCTTTCTTCAAGAAATTTATCAAACTCTGTAACACAGAAGCAAGGCGAGGGCTGCCATCGGTAAGGGCTGGGCCCACTGAGGCTTAAGCAAGCTGACCTGTTCCCATAGGCCACCTGTTCCCATAGGCCACCTGCTGGGATTCTCCTAGGGAAGCAGCCTGTTTCCTCCTCTGGCATCTCCAGGGTAGGCCTGAGGGCAAGGGGAGACTGTCTAAGTGGCACTGGAGGTCAGTGCAGCCCACAGGGCCTGTGGGAGAAGGTTCTGGAAGCCAAGGAGGTATCAGTTCCTGCCCCAGTGTTGACTTGGAGCTACTCCATTCTCAGATCAGCTCTGGGGTAAGCTGAGGAAAGCTACCAGTCCCCATCCCCTCACCACCAGCCACCAGGTTCTTAGCCCAGAGGGTGTGGCTGAGGGTGTGTGTGTGTGTATGAGTAGAGGAGAGCAGGGAGGCACAGCCGTGGGTGCATAGGCTCCCAGCTTGGACTGAGCACCATGGGGACTTGTTGGGGAGGTGACCTGCAGCCACTACTCACTAGCCCCTGACCTTCTGGCACCTCCCTCCTAACAAGAGGGCTGAGTAGCCCCCAGTGAAGCCCTGGCCATACCTTCGCTTGTGACGCCCTCCTCCAGGTCATCCCCCTTCTGTGGAGGAGCAGAAAAAGTATGTTAGGGCCCTGCCCTCCAGATGCCTCTCCCCCACCCCCAAGCCAAAATCAAAACCAAACAAATCCTGGTTTCTATCCTCCAGAAAGACCAGAGAGAAAAATGAAAAAGGCACAGGCTGGTGGGCTGGGCCAAGCTGGAGGTGGCTACACTCTCCATGGGACAGGTGACAATCTGAGGGTCACAGTGAGCTCAGCCCAGCTGTGTCTTCCACTCCCTGTCCCACACTAGCTATGGGTGTCAGGAAGTCACCAGTGGCATCTGGGAACAGAGCAGCACTGTGGAGCTCAGCATGCAGGGTCTGATAGCAGGCAGTGTTTCAGGAGTGGGGTGCTGCTCCACGGAGGCAAATTTGGTCTCCTGTGCCCTGTGCTCCTCCTTTTGTGGGCCCTTCCTCATCACTTGCTGCCTGGGAGTAGTGGTGGTGGCAGCTCAGGCTCTTAGGGCCCACTGCATAGTCAGCAGGCTGGGCCCAGGTGCTTGCAGACAAGGGCCTGCACTTCCTTCCTGGCTCTGCTTCTCCATTGCAACAAAGCCCTCTGTACCATGGGCCAGGCTTCCTACTCTGCTTCCTTAAGGAACTCATTCTTTCATTGGAGACTTGTCCTTAGGCGATTCCTCCTTCCCTGCACCTGCCTGGCCACTCAACCAGGCAGGAAGTGTCCTGGGCAGGACTGACCTTCTAGAAAGTGGCCCAGAGCAAGGAGAGGCTTGCTGTTCTCTCTCTCTGTGTGTGTGTGTGTGTGTGTGTGTGTGTGTGTGTGTGTGTTTTAAAAGAGAACTTCTGCTCTGAGGCCAACCAACACCACCACCCCGCAAAAAAAAAAAAAAAAAAAAAAAAAAAAAGGAGGCAACTAGGAGCCAGAAGTGGTCTCAGGAGTGGTCTCAGGTCTGGGGGAGAATCCCACCAGCCAGTGACTCTGGAAAATCACTCCCCTACATCCCCTGTAGCCCTCCAACTCTGAGTGCAATATGTCCTTGCTTCCTGGCTCTGCCTGAAGAGAGACAGAGCTCTCTGTGGGGCTGGGGTTCTCTGAAAGCTAATATGAGATAATGTGGGAGTGCATGACATCAAAAAGAGAAAGAAAGAAAGAAAGAAAGAAAGAAAGGAAGGAAGCTTATTGTGCAACTAAGGGAAATTTTTTAAAAAGCAAAAAAAAAAAAAAAGTCATACGTCCAAATCCCCAAACAACCCAAAACTCACCCTCCAAAAAACAAATGAAAAAGCCAACACGTGCATACACACATCACATTGAGAAGTTCCAGGGAGTGTGACTTGGGGGATGCCAATGCTCAGACCTCACATGGCAGGGCAGTCAAGAGGGCCCATAGTAGGCTCCCCACCTACACCCCAGAAAATGTTGGAGGGGAAGCTGGGCCAATGAATCATGCAGGGCCACTCTGGGCCCTGTTCTTAACCTCATTATGCCCCAGCATGGGACTTCAGGTGACCCTTGAATCCTGGCTCACCACACCCCCCCAAAAAAAAACCAAGAAGCAAGTCTCACCAGGTCGGTCCTGAGCCACACCTCAATGTCGTCCATGACCGAGGGCTGAGCAACAGGGATCTATGAAGGCAGCAAGCGGCGGGCCAGCCACCCATACAGACAGGCAGAAAGACAAAACACCAAAACAAAGGAAAATGTCAAAAGCAACCCCCCAACATAACCAGAATATATACACAGCAAAAACCAAAACAAAGCAAAACACAAAAACACACATTGGCATAGCAGGTGCAGGCAACACAAGGCAGCCACAGGTGGAATGGAGGGTGAGAAGCAGTAGGGGAGCCAAGTCTAAGGGGGGGCTGGGGCTGAGCAGGGGGGCAGCACGCGTTCTTGAAATGGAGAACTTTTTGACTACATATGTCAGAGTGTCAGGCTTCATTTCCTGAATCAGGGCTGCCCACCACCTCCTCCTCTCAGGTAAACCCAGTTCCTGCAGGCTAGCTCGGAACTGTTTAGTTCAGACAGCAGAAGAGCGCCACTATTTTTAGAAATATCTATTGTTGGCTTCACCCCACCACCACCACCTTGTCCCAATCTGGGGTGAGTTTCAAGTTCAAGCAAGCAGAGCCAAGTCTCAGAAGTACTGAGCCTGCTCTGCAGTAGGAGTGGAGGTGCGGGTGGCAGTGGTGGGGCATGCAGCCAGCTCTGGGGGTGGTGGGGCATTTCATAAGCATCTGAGTGGGAGGTGGGCAGAACCCAGGGCTGAGTGCAGCCTGGTGAGTGATGGCAGTTTCAGCCTCCCCCTCACCCCCCAAACAGAGCTCTGCCAACAACAGGGCCTATCATCTTTGTCCTTTTAAAGGGAAGACCCCCAAAACAGGCCTGCATGCTATCACTTCCTGTAGTACCCCCTTCTTCCCAGTTCCCAGGGGCTGGTGGGGCAAGAAGCTGAGCTGGCAAATTGGGGCAATGGGCCCATGAATCCATGAAGATGCTGCCTAGGCAGCCCTTGTGCCCAGGAATCCTCTGTAGCCATGATTCTGAAAAATGTACTTGGCTGGGAATGTTTAAGTTACCGTCAGGCCAGTGCTGTAAACGGGCTGAACTTTAACCCTCTAGAAGCCATGATAATGAAATGCTGGCTCCCAGCCCAGAGAAGTGAATTGACAGCTAACTAAAGGGAGCTCCCTCCTCTGCCAGTCTGGCTCTGGGAAGTACCTCCTGGGGCTCACGTACAGACCTGATCATTTCTCAAAAACTTGCCAGCAGTTTGTTGGCAGCTGGCTCTGGCCCAATGTCACAATTGTGGGAATGGATAACATTAAAATAAGGGGTAAAAAGATTTGCCTTTGCCAAATTAAAAAAAAAAAAGGCTACATCAGAGGAAAAGGAGAAAGGATTCTTTTATGACTGACCCTGGCTGGGTGTGATGGCCTGCTCCTGGCATGGGACCCTGTGTCTGGACAAGGATGAAGCTGAGTATGCTGGAAGTATCTGGAAGCCCCTGGAGTTCCAGGCAATCCTGGGCTGGGGCTGGTTGGGCAGCTGCATGTGTTCTGTGTCTGATCACAGACCCAACACAGGCAGCCCACATGGTGCTCATAACAGCCTGGGTGGCCTGACCCCACTGGAAGGTCCTATGACTACCCTTTCATGTCTTCCTGTCCTGGGGCCTCAAGGATGTGAAAATGAAAATGTGCCCAGGTTTGTAAGCAACTTTTTCCTACTACGAAGGACAAAGGATGTGACTGTGTCATTTTCTCTCTGCAGAGGTTGGGCCCAGTGGGTAAGGGTGGCAGTGATAAGCAGTACCTACAACCACAGCCATGTCTCCATCACAAAGAGAGCAAGAGGACAGGTGTCTGTGATGGAGAGATGCCAGCTGTCATTATTTTGATGCCTTCTAGGTGGGAGAGCCTGGCCTCTGGGAGGGTGTGCACTATGTTGAGGCCCTGAGCTAAAACTAGAACAACTGGCTGCCTCTGCAGCTGTTTGCACCTCCCTAGCCAACCCCCCATCCCTGCCAGCGGTAGTCTAGCTGGGGGAGTGGGCACAGACCACTGTCCAGAGCCCTCAGCAGCTAAAAAGGCTTGAGAAAGCCATCAATGATCAGATGCAGTTTCTGATTTTTTGTTTGTTATTGTTCCAAACTAAATCCCTTGAGGGTTGGGACTGAGGTCTAGTTTTCTTTTTCGAGGATTGGTCAGCACAGAGAATAAAGTGACATTTGAGAGATTCTTTGCTCTTCCAAGCAGCAGCTGGATCATGGGAATGTCTTCCTTTCTCCTAGCTTCTCCATATGTTCTGAAGACTAGGAATTTTGGGGCAAAGCCAGGAACTGGGGTGGGAAATTGAGTCTCTGGGGTATGAAGGCATGTGGCCTCAGGGTGTGAAACATTTGACCAGCTGTGGGTTAAGAGTAATGGAAGGTTGCTGGATGCAGCTCCTTAGCCAGTCACCTCCTTTAAGTCAGTCTTGAGTGTTGACCAGGGTGAAATTTCTCCTAATAATGTTGGTGTCACCAGATGCAGATGAGACAAGTACACAATTTGGCAAATTAGCATTAGAGAAACTGGTGGAGGGACAGGAAATATCCAGTTCAGCTGAGATGGGACAGGGCACTGGCCTCTACCCCACTGGCTTTGGGGCCAGGCCTCTGTGATGCCTCTATGAAGTCATTCATCAAACTACAGCTGGCTCAGCTGGCCCTGCCATGCCAGGGTTCTAGCATCTCCCTAGGCACTGGTCCAAGCTCCAGGCTGACCCAAGGGGTGTGAATAAGAGTGAAAGTTGGAGACAGAAGACAGAAAGGGAAAGAAATGAAAAGAGAGAAAGTCTAGGCAACTAGAACAGAATGTCCTCTAATAATTGTCAGTGCCAAGAGCTAGTTGTTAGAGCGGGGGGTGGGGGGGGTGTAGGGATGGCTCAGCTGTGGTGTGGCCAGACCATCTCCAGAGCATCTGGGCTGTTGGAGATAACAGGTCCCCCAATGGACATAGTGGGTAAGAGGCCTTCCTTTGCTGCAAGTAGAGTAATAGCTCTGCCTGAGGGTAGGCTTGGCCATAGCCGGTCCTCTTGGTGGTCTCAGGTTTGCTGGGCTACTGCCAAGCCTTAGGGTCCCCAAACCTGGAGCTTGGTAGCAGCACTGCCATCACTAACTTACTTTTGTCCTTGTGGCCCCTCCTTGTTCAGCCCCAAACATGTCCCTGAATAGGGAAGGGGCCTCTGAGCACCAGTCAGGAGAGCAAGGGAGCTAGAAGGCACAGGAAGGAGGGCAGTGCTCCTCCCACAAATAATGATCTTTCTCCCACTAACCTTGGCATGAACACTCACATACCCAGAGTCCCAGGAAAGCTGGAGCCCCACTTTCACAGCCCCATAAAGAAGTTGACTGCCAGTTCCCCTAAGCTACATATCTACAGACCCCGAAGCTGTGATACCCTCCCTTCAGTGCCTTACCCCTCCCTTGACCTGAGGGAGAGCATAAAAGCCCTTTGGTCTCATTCAAGAGCACAAAAAGTTTCCAAGTGAAGAATCTGTACTTGGGAGGCCTGGGAAGACACGGGGCTTCTCCGTTATGGGGAAGGAGGCAAAAACAGTTAATAGACATTGCTTCAAAGAGCAACACAGCAGCTGGACAGGGGAGGTGCCGGGTTATATGTTAGTTGGGCTGGTTCTGGAGTGCAGGGGGTGGGGGAAGTCAGACACTGGAGCTGTATGTGGTGACAGTACAGGAGGCATCCTGTGTGGGCAGACAGGCACCGCCACCAGCTGCTGAGGCCACACACATGGCATAAGGGTGGGCAGTATTCCTTTCTGCAGGATGAAGAGGCACAAAGATGAATGGCTGAATGCTCCCGATTGGGATAGTGTGTATATGTGTGCGTGTGGGGGAAGTGGGGCATAGTCCCCAGGAGAGATACTCTTAAGTCTACCACACATACAAGCCAGTGCCCCAGATTATCACTAAAGGAGCAGACAGGGCCCTAGCAGCCACACAGATAGAAATGGCTTTGGGGGCTGGTACAGAGCTGGAGGGGGCGGGCTCCCTAAGAGCCACCATGCAAAGGTCAATAGTTCAGTGCCAGCTGGCAGGCAGGTACCCCTTGCCCCCAGTGCTAGTGGCCCTGGTAACCCAGATCCTTGCATTAAGGTCACACCTTGCCCAGGAAGGTGGCCTTCTCAGTTGCGTGTGTTTCAGACAAGCAGGCTCAGCAGCAGCTGCGTATACCCTACACTTGTCCTCACACCTTCTCTGCTTTGTCTGTCTTTCCCTCCACTCCGGCCCACCACACATATAGACCCCTGGTCTCTACATCAGAGGTCTGGCTTGGTAAGGGCTGTGGCAACATTAGAGGCAAAACTGTCACTTTAATGCAAGCAGCCGAGCTGGAGGTCACTATCTCTGCACCAGATTCAAGGTCATTTGATCAGAGAGGTGGGAGAAATCCTCAGGAGAACTAGTTGCATTTATAATATTCAACTCTTGTGTTTTGTTTTCCTCTTATTGTCTCTGTTGTACCAGAGTGTGGCTTTAGAAGATATGGGGGGAGGGGACTCAGTGGCCACAGATCAGGACATTATAAAGCCCCATCAGTCCAGGACTGACAAATTAATGTCCTGGGCTAGAGGGGGCTTCCCTGTCCAGTCACTTTGAATCTGCTCTCTTAGCAGAAGCTACAGTCACTTGTGGTCATCCTGGAGAAGTGGATACTGCCATCTGTGCTCTGGAGACAGTAAAAGGAGGGAGGAGCTCCCCACACCCCCTGGCCCTTGAGGCTCCAGCACAGGGACCTCAGCAGGAAGCAGAGGAGTTTCCTAGGCAGGAGATCTGTGGACTAACAAGGTCATACAAAGGCCGGAGGGGAATGCTGGCACAGGGGTAGGGGGTGGGGGCCTTGTACTGTCTTGGCTCAAGAGGGTTCAACAAGGGCATGGTGAAGCATTGGGGTGAATGGGGCATGGTGGGGTGAGGACTTGGCTCAGCTGGTGACTTCTCACCATTCCTTGGCTCACGAGCCAGCTGTCTATGGGATCCAGGTCAGAGTCCCCACCTTTACCTCTCTTCTGAGGGGAGGACAGAGAAGCCCAGAAGGAAAAGTCATGGCAAGGCTGGGCAAAGGTGGGCAGTAGTCCATATCATGGAAGCAGGACAGCCTCAGTTTGCAGCTGAGAGCCTTTCACCTAGGATACATAAACCCCACCTGCCCCTCCAACCCTGCCACCCACTTCCAGCAGCTCCCCCTTACCTGCCTGGAGAAGAGAAAAGAAGTTTAGTCACCATGAGCCTCAGCACGATGAGGGTTCATACCAGCCAGTCCCAGGGAAGTTGGGTAAAGTTCCCCTTCAGGCCATGGGGGCTGGTCAGGGCTCACCACTACCCAGTAGATACATCAGATTTGGCAGAGGGCAACCCTCTCACAGAACCAGGTTTTTAAAAAATATTTATTTATTTATTCCCTTTTATTGCCCTTGTTGTTTTATTTTTGTAGTTATTATTGATGTTGGATAGGACAGAGAGAAATGGAGAGAGGAGGGGAAGACAGAGAGGGGGAAAGAAAGGCACCTGCAGACCTGCTTTACCGCTTGTGAAACGACCCCCCTGCAGGTGGGGAGTCAGGGACTCGAACTGGGATCCTTACGCCAGTCCTTGCACTTTGTGCCATGTGTGCTTAACCTGCTGTGCTACCACCCGAGTCCCCAACAGAACCATTTTTTACAATGCTATTTTTCTACTTTTTGTTCCCTGACTTCTTTCTGCTTTTCCTCCCCTTTTTCCTTCTCAGTTACCTATGTGCTCTTTTCCCAGATTTAACTGGAATGATGAGTATTTTCATCAGTGAAAAGTGTATGTACAGTTCAGACACACCACCCATTCTCCCTTGGTCCTTTTCTACTATTTTCTCTTTGTTCTCTCCCCAACCCCTTATCCCCAGAAAGCTGCTCAGCCCTGGCTTCTGGTGGTGCTGAGTACTGAACCTGGGACCTTAGTGCCTCAGGTATGGAAGTCTTCTGCATAACCATTGTACTATCCTCCCCATTATATTCTTGTTTTATCCCTTAGCCCAGTTTTCATTTCCAGGTCAGCTGGTTTAGGAGAGAGAATAATGTATCCTGAAGGAGTGGCCTGCAGGTGCATGCGAGAAAGAGTGTGAGAACACACACACACACACACACACACACACACACACTCAAACACACAAACACAAAACTGCCAGCACACATCTGCTTGCCTTCATACAGCAGAAAGTGATTACAAAGGCAATCCTGGGGCTGATGTCACTGAGACCTTTGAGAAATGGGAGAAGGGCCAAGCCACGCACCCAGAGGCTGAAGGGCAGGAAACACATGGCTGGGCCTGGACTCAGGCCTGGGTGTTCATAGGGACAGAGAAGCAGTAAGCCCTAGGCTGAACAGGGCAGGCCCTAGAGGCTGAGTGGGAAGCAAATGGGTCAGCCTAACTGCAGGCCTGTCCCTCAGTCAGGCCAGGCCAGCTGGGCTAGGTTGGGACATCTTCCTAGCAGACCCCAGGTCCCCAACTCCTTCAAACGGAGCTCATTCTACATAATATAGAAAGGAAAGCCAGGACCACTGCATGATTTGGTGGGTTCTGGCCTCTGGGGTTCGAGTGGCACTGCTCACCCCTCTGGGGAAAGACAGGGTGCTAAGTAGCCCAGGCAGCTGGTTGGCTCTTTTGTGCCCCCTGGTGGCCAGTGCAGAAGGCATAGTCCTCCCAGCAAGTTTGAAGCAGGCTCTCCAGCCAAGGACTTTTGTGTTCTGCCTGTCTGCTGCAGCCTGCCCAGGCCCACTGGACATAGCCAGCAGGAGTCCAGCATTGGTGCAAGGGAGGTAGCCTCCCTGGGCTAGTGACATGTGAGAAGTGCCCTTTTCAAGCCCAGCTGGGGACAGAAGGGAGTTCCAGCTGTAAAGAGGTATCTGTCCCAACAGCACTCGTCTGCCCCAGCCCTGCTGGCAGCTCACTCACACACTGCCAACTACTCCCAGGGAGGAGGCACTGAGGTCAGGAAAGGGGAGGAAGCCAGCCCTTTCCTCTGCATCCATCTGAAGTCTTCCTTATTTGGGAAGTCCCATAAGCACTAATAACTGCCTCACTCCCTTTCTTTCCTTTAAAAAAAAACTCTATTATTGGGAGTCGGGCAGTAACACAGCAGGTTAAGTGCAGGTGGCACAAAGCGCAAGGACCGGCATAAGATCCTGGTTCAAGCCCTCGACTCCCCACCTGCAGAGGAGTTGCTTCACAGGTGGTGAAGCAGGTCTGCAGGTGTCTATCTTTCTCTCCCCCTCTCTGTCTTCCCCTCCTCCCTCCATTTCTCTCTGCCATATCCAACAACAGCAACAAAAATAAAAACTACAACAATAATAAAAAACAAGGGCAACAAAAGGGAAAATGAATAAATTAAAAATTTTTAAATTCTATTATTGATTTGCAAAATTATGAGATAATAGGGGTATAATTCCACACCATTTATACCATCAGAGTTCTGTGTCCTCATCTGTCTACCTTTCTTTCCCTTTGGCTCTGCTCCTCCCACACCCTAAATACCCTTCTGCCCACCACCCAATGCCCTCCAGCTCTGGCTCCCCCAACAAATCCCAATAAGTTGCCTCCTTCTGGGGTGAGAACTGACCAGCTGTGAAAGGCAACAGTGGTGTAGCTCAGGCTGTCACTTTTAATCACTGTTTTGTAGGAGCACTGCCCACCACCAGCTGACTAGATCCATGTCCCAGAAATTTGGGGCAATTATGCTCAGAAAAGAGTCCTACATGTGGCTTACTCTCACCACCTGACAAAGGGCCCAGTGCCACCTCTCTTGGGCATCACAGGAAATGAGAGGGCTGTGGGATGGATGGATAAGGGTCCACTGAGGCCTGCAGAACAGCTTCTACTGAATGACCCAGCTAGCTCAGCCCAATGCCTACTTCTCCCACCAGAGGATCTGGGTAGAGAAACAGGGTTCCAGACCTACCACTTCAGAGCTTGGTTTCCGATTGTCCAGAGCAGATGCCAGCTCTCCAGCAGTGTGGGGCTCCTCGTAGGTTACCCTGTGGATGAAGTGGCACAGGGTAGTCAGCCCTACAGGGTCAGGGGCTTGGGACAGGCAGGGAAACACAGCACGCTTCCCACGGCCTTGCATCTGGGCAGAGCTTGTCAATGACCACAGACATCTTCCTCAGCCTGCTGGCCTCTTTAAACAAAACTACAGCTGGGGCAAGGGGAGGGGACAGTTCAACCCATTGAGTCCTGAGATGAGACTCAGAAGGATGGGTTCATGAAGGAAGGGTGGGGAGAGCATTCCTTGCCTGCCTTTAGCCTGAGCACACTCAAGGCATGTTCTGATGTGGGGGGCTATTTACACTGACATCAACTCCCTTAATTCCATGACATCCTTCCTGACTGGAGCTGCTGTCACAAGTGCCTTACTCCTAGGATCCAGCATCCTGACAGTGACAGACTTCTGTTCCCCACTGCCCCAAAGACAAAGTTGTCTCTGCAGCAACAGCAACACAGGGAGGAAAGGGAACAGCAGAATATACTCTGTGACTGACAGGAGAAATGGAGCTGTGACCAATTCCAAGAGGCAGGGGCCATTCAACATCTGTATCCACTGCCAGTTCCTCCATGACATTTTTTTTTTTTTAACCAGAGCACACTGCTTAGCTCTGGTTTATGGTGGTATAAGAGATTGAACCTGGGACTTTGGAGCCTCAGTCATGAGAGTCTCTGTGCATAAAAATTATGCTATCTACCTCTGCTCCATTTTTTTAAAATAGAGAGGCAAAGAAGCAGAGAGAGAGAGGGAGAGGGAGAGGGAGAGGGAGAGGGAGGGGGAGGGGGAGGGGGGAGGGGAGGGGGAGGGAGAGGGAGAGGGAGAGGGAGAGGGAGAGGGAGAGGGAGAGGGAGAGGGAGAGGGAGAGGGAGAGGGAGAGGGAGAGGGAGAGGGAGAGAGATCACAGCAGTGAAGCTTCCTTCAGTGCAGGTGGGAGCCAGGCTCAAACCTAGGCTGTACAAGTACATGGCAAATCAGCGCAATGTCCAAGTGAGCTATTCCACCATGCTCCCCCTCATAGTTCAAGGTTCTTGACAATTCTGGACCTGATAAATAAAAGGCCTGTGCTGGCCTGTAACCAGGTTTGAGGCAATCCTCCCTCAGCCTCTTCAGCAAGGGGCCCCACATACGTCTTGTGCTGCTCAGCCAAGGAGTTCTCTCTGGTCTGGGCGAACATGTCAAAGCCATCATGGGTGTTACACTGCTGCAGTGAGCTAAGAGTGCCACTGACACTGTCTGTCCCCAGGTCTGTAACAACAAAACACACAAGGAAAGGGTGATAACTGGACAGAGCTTAACAGAGAGTCCCACAGTCAGAATGTCAACTGGATTTGGAGGGACAGCAAGGTTTTCCCCCAGCCCACCATACATGGCAGGAGCCACTGTGGGGCCCTGATGGGGGGGGGCAGCATCATTGACTCCCCAAGATGCTCAAGATGGGGGATAAGTTATCATGAATGAAAAGGCAGAGAAAAGGCAGGGAGAAAGCAAGAACCAGAGCCAGTGCCCTGAGGCCTTCATATATATGTATGTATGTATGATGTAATAATGGTTTATAAAATATTAAAATTATAGGGGCATAGTTTCACACCACACCAATCACCAAATTTCATATATATATATATATATATATATATATATATATATATATAGTTTATTTATGTATTCCCTTTTGTTGCCCTTGTTGTATCACCAACTTTCTATGTCTACCTCCCAGCCCCCTGAAGATTTCTTGTAGATGTCCTTAATATCTAAGGACCAAATAATTCCTTGTTTTCTTTATTTAAAATAAAACAAACAAAAGAAGATTTATGTGTTCATTAATGAAAGAGAGCAAGGGAGAGAAAGGAAGTGAGGAAGATGAGGGAGACCTAAAGCATTATATGTGATACTGGGGATTGAACTTGGGGCCTCATGCTTGCAAGTCTGGTGCTTAATCCACTGTGCCACCTCCTGGGCCTAGATAAACAGATGCCCACCATATTTAGAGCAAGACCCTCAGAGGATTGTATAAAGTGAGCAGTGTTCTTGGACAGTGACTGACTGAAAAAGCTGAAAAGTGATGAAAGACAACTGGGCAAGAGCTCAAATGCCTGGTGAGGGTGTAGGTGTGGAAAAGCACTAGGCCTTTGTGAGGACTGGCCATAGCAGTGCTGCATCTGGGGCTCCAGACATATGTATCTACTGGCCATGTGCTGAATGGATAGAGGCAGAGAAATCTGTTCCAAAAGAGAAACAGTGGCTGAAGATAGATGAGTTATTGAGATGCTAGAATTATAGCAACTGAATAAAAGCTCAATTCAGCTAGAGGGAAATGAAGGGGAAAAAATTAAGAAAATAGAAAATCAGGGGTTGGGCGGTAGTGCAGTGAGTTAAGCACACATGGCATGAAGTGCAAGGACTGCATAAGGATCCCTGTTTGCGCCTCCAGCTCCCCATGTGCAGGGGGTCACCTCACAAGCGGTGAAGCAAGTCTGCAGGTGTCTATCTTTCTCTCTCCCTGTCTGTCTTCCCTTCCTCTCTCGATTTCTCTCTGTCCTATCCAACAACAACGATAAACAATAACGGCAACAGGAGGGGAAAAACGGCCTCTAGGAGCAGTGGATTTGTAGTGCAGGCACCAAGCCCCACCGATAACCCTGGAGGCAAAAAAAAAAAAAAGAAAGAAAGAAAAGAAAATAGAAAAGCTGAATAGAAGAGTAAATTTTGAGGTAATTCTTAATGATTTCAGTGCTATAATTTCATTTGTTATAAATTAGTATACACCAGTGCAGTTACAACATCTAGAGTCATGTATGTTCTTATGGTAATATACTGGGGAAAGAGGTGTTGTTTTGTTCTAGGTTTTGAGCATTTTAGGTTGGTGTTAGTCCAAAGAAAGTTCTGTTAGTGCCACAATTTCCTACTTCCAAGCCCATGGCAGACATCAACAATCAATCACAGACTCATCCTCCAAACCCTGATGTGGCTTCAGTATCCTTTTCAATACTTTGTTCCAAGCATCCAATGAGCTAACACATGTTGGTAACCTAGACCGAGCTGATATTAAAAAGGAGCTATTTCAAACTGGGAAATGTTATGCATGTACATACTATTGTATTTACTGTCAAATGTAAAACATTAATTCCCCAATAAAGAAATGAAAAAAAAAGGAGCTATTCCAGTGGTCTGGGAGGTGGCACAGTGATAAAGCTTTGGACTCTCAAGCATGAGGTCCTGAGTCCAATCCCCAGCAGCACAAGTGCCAGAGTGATATCTGGTTCTTTCTCTCTCCTCCTATCTTCCTCATTAATAAATAAATAAAATCTAAAAAAAAAAAGGAGCTATTCCAAACAAAACATACAAACTACCTTTCTTTAAAAAGCAAGCAACTCCAAGTTCCTCAGAAATTTCCAACCCATCTTTCTACCACTTAAAGTTGCCTAAAGTTTGGGGGTTTTTTTTTTGTTTTTTTTTTTTTTTGCCTCCAGGGTTATTGCTGGGGCTCAGTGCCTGCACCATGAATCCACTGCTCCTGGAAGTCATTTTTTTTCCTTTTGTTGCCCTGGTTGTTTTATCGTTGTTGTAGTTATTATTATCGCTGTTATTGATATCATTGTTGTTGGATAGGACAGAGAGAAATGGAGAGAGGAGGGGAAGACAGAGAGGAGGAGAGAAAGATAGACACCTGCAGACCTGCTTCACCATCTGTGAAGCAATTCCCCTATTAGGTAGGGAGCCAGGGGCTCGAACCAGGATCCTTATGCCAGTCCTTGTGCTTTTGCACTTAACCCGCTGCGCTACCACCCGACCCCCTGCCTAAAGTTTTAAAAACATTTTAGCCATACCACTGTTCATCTCTGGCTTATTTTTGGTAGTAACAGGGATTGAATCCAATACCTAAAAGCTTCAAGTATGAGAGTGTTATATAAACTGTTTGCTATGTCCCCAGCCCCTCAGTTTTCTAAGCTATTAAGTTCAGAGAAATAAGCTATAAACTGAATATGACACAACAGCCAGGATTCAGGAACACATTTTTACCATGGATTCTCAAACTGTGCAGGTTTCCAATAAATAAAGGGCCCCCTCCACTATCTTGGGAGGTGGCTTAGCTATAAAACTCATGCCACACAAACCACAAGGCCCTGGGTTCAAGCCCAGCACCACAGACAAAGACAAAACTAAACATGCTTTGGCTTCTTCTTCACCAAAAATCAAAAAAGTCAGAAATAAAAAAAAAATTTTAAAAGGTGCCCTTGACCCAGATGCATTCCCAAGAATCTTCTATAGAGAAGGAGATACTCACCCAAGCCTGCAAGCTGGGAAGAGAGGGAGGATGGGGGGGCTGTGCTCCCCACCATTGGGCTCACCACGGCAGGAGAGCCTGGCCCCAGGTCTATTAAATTGTCTTCAGTCACTTTGTTCAGAACCTGCCATAGCATGAAATGGCATCAGAGCTTGTCCCTCAATGGCCCAGACAGTCTATCCCCAGGTATAAAGACTAACAGGGAGGTGAGAAGATTCTGAAGAAATACTTACTCCATTACTGGCATTTTGAACTGAGCGGCCTGACCTGTATCGTTCAAACCTAGCAGGGAAGGAAAAGCAGAGTAAGCAGAGAACCACAAAGCTAACTGGTCCTGTCAAGGTCCTAATGGTGGCCCAGAAGGTGGAACAGTGGCTAAAGCATTGGACTCTCAAGCATGAGGTCCTGAGTTTAATCCTCAACATCACAGGTGCTAGAGTGATGCTCTGGTTCTCTCTCCCATTAGTTAGCAAATGAATAATATTTTATATAAAACAGAGTTACTGGGAATGAGGGGTCATGGTGCCAAAAGAGACTGAGGCTCTGAGAAAGGACACCAACCAGGTTTTGGGGGGTCAGGAGGGTTGAGCTCCCAGATGCATGACTTATAGCCCTTCCTCTATATAAGTGGGGCTTCCCTGGAGGAAGACCTGTCTGTCTCCCAGGTGAATAGGCATCCCCAAGAGGGACCACCTGGCTAGAAGAAGTAGGTCAACTGTGGCTTGAATAAAGACTTGTGGGGCCAGGAGATAGCTTACCAAGTAGAGTGGATGCTTCACAAGTTTATAGGACCCAGGTTTGAGTCCCCAGTATGGGAGCACTATGCAATGCACCAGGAGAAACTTCATGAGTGATGGAACAGTGCTTTGGTATCTTCCCTTCTCTCCCTATGCTTATTTCTCTCTCTCTCTCTATTTCTCTTCCCCTGTCACCTTCTCCCTGTCTGTCTCTATTTGAAATTAAGGGGGGGGGGGAGAAGAAAGAAAGAAAGAAAGAAAGAAAGAAAGAAAGAAAGAAAGAAAGAAAGAAAAGAGCCTACCTAGAGCAATGTAATCATACAGGCATGAAGTCCTGGTGCCAAAAAGAAAAGAAAAAAGATTTAGGAATATTTATACATCTGAAAAGCTTCCAATCTTGGAGCACCTTTCACACAGCTTCCAGGAGGGACAATAATCCTATCAAAAATACTCTAGTCACAACCTCAGGGCAGCTGGCTCAGACTTTGCTTTGTCACATAGGAACTGGTAGACGAATAAGAACACCCATGTGAGTTCCTGTCATTCTGTTCTAGAAAGGTGATAAATGGATATAACAGGGTAAAAGCCAAGTTCATTTCAAGTGGAAAAACTAAAACCATGTGGTAAGATCAAGGGTTCTGAGGCTAGGAAAGGAAGCACCTTGAATCTGCTCCTGTTTTCCAACTCACACATGGGCAAGAAGCCTAGGAAGCTGACACTTTTTTTTCTTTTAATTGTTGGGACTTGGTGCCTGCATGAATTCACTATTCCCTGTAGTGATTTCTAAAAATAGAAAATGAAAGACAAAGAAATAGAGGAGAAACAGACTGAAGGAGAGATACCTGCAGCACTGCTCCACTGCTCCTGAAGCTTCTCCCCTGCAGATGGGGACCAGGGGCTTGAACCCGGTCCTCAAGCATGGTGATGTGTGTGCTCTACTGGGTGAGCTACAGCTTGGCTCCTGGGGCCCCACATTCTTGAACCCAGATCCTTATGCATGTAAGATGTGTTACAATACCCAGCCACCCAGTCTGGGGCCCCACATTCTTACTGCAGAGATCTCTTCATCCATCAGATGGACACAGGGACACACTTACTCCTATTGCCACTGAAAGCTAAGAACAAGCCCAGAGTAGTGTTGACCACAGCAAAATCACCTCTACAAGCCCCTGTGTATAAATATCTGTCACACTGACTCTACTGATGGCAGAGCCTGCTGTGTGATCCAGCAGAGGGGATGCCCTCAAATCTCCAGGGAGATACCTAACCTTTTTGGTGCTTTCTGGGTGGTTCAAGAAAACCCAAGGCACATCCAATAAAGAGACACCCACTGGCTCTTACAGCCCTGACTGAAAGCTGCACCTCAATAAGATACTCTACATTCCCCAGGGTCCTTGTGCAGGAGAGATTTTGGAAGAGCATTTGCCAGTTTGCCACCTTAAACCCCTAAGTCCCTAGACTGCAGCAGACTTGGGTACTGTGCAACTTCTTTGCAGCTGTATGCCAGCAGCCATTTCTCCAAGCTTGCTCAAAGCTGACATTTGTGGAGAGAGGGAACAATCTTTTCTCTCCCTTTTTGAAAAAGATGGCAAAAAGGAAATCCTTTCTTCCTTAGTAGAGGGTTTTTCCCCCCTCTCTTTTAATCCTTTTCAAATTCAAAGGATCTTCAAAGGAGCAGGTGCAAAAGCTCCAGGGCCACCAAGCCTGCCATGCCCGCCTCCTCCCGGGCTGGGGGGCAGAGAGGGAGGCGGGGTAGCTCAAGCTCACAAAGGGCAGAGCCTAGTGGGCACATTAACTTCCTGCTGCTGGTTCCCTGAGAAGGAGAACTGAGAACTGGAGGCATCTACCCTGTCAGCTGGGAATTAGCATCTCTGATAAGCCTCTTCCCAAGTCTAATCTCCCCTTCTCTCTCTCCTCTTTATTTAAGGGAGAAACCCCTGTGTTGTGGCAACAATCTGGAGAGGGGAGGGGAGGAAGCTCTCACCTTTCATAGCGGAGGAAAACATTGTTGAGGTCATCATTGACATGCAGCAGCTCCTCTGTCACCTCCTCATTGGACACTCGCGAGATGAGTTCCACAATGCGCTGCTGCATGGCCCGGCAGGTGCGGTGCAGCTCCTGGGGACACAATTAAAAAAGATTTATTTATGGGAGTCGGGCAGTAGCACAGTGGGTTAAGCGCAGGTGGCGCAAAGTGCAAGGACCAGCGTAAAGATCCTGGTTTGAGCCCCCGGCTCCCCACCTGCAGGGGAGTTGCTTCACAGGTGGTGAAGCAGGTCTGCGGGTGTCTGTCTTGCTCTCCCCCTCTCTGTCTTCCCTTCTTCTCTCCATTTCTCTCTGTCCTATCCAACAATGATGACATCAATAACTACAACAATAAAACAACAAGGGCAACAAAAGGGAATAAATAGATATTTTAAAAAATATTTATTTATTTAGTAATAACAGAGAGAGAGGAAGAGAGAAGAGAGAGAGAGAGGAAACCAAAGAGTAGAGAGAGAGAGAGAGAGGAAGAGAGAGAGAGAGGAGAAAGAGAGAAGAGAGAAGAGAGAGAGAGAGAAACAGGAAACCAAAGAGTCACTCTAGCACATGTGATGCTACGGACTGAACTCAGGACCTTATGTTGGAGAGTCCAGTGCTCTCTTCATTGTATTGCTCTTTGTTTCAATCTTTTAAGTTACTTCCCCCAACATCTTATTATAAGACCTTCTCTCGGCAAATTAATCCACATGCCTTTATCTTTCCCTCCACCTGGCAACCCCACCTGGCAAAAGAACTCTTAATCATTTCTGTGGGTTTTCTCTGAATCCTCCCCAAGTTTTAAGGAGCAAGGAATGAGGTCCTGAGGAGAGGGGATGACAGGAAGTTCTCTGCTGGAAAGAAAGGGAATTTTGAAACATGAAACATGTAGAACCACCTGGATTTCTCTAGAGAAAGAAGTCTGGGGGGGGCAGGTGGTAGCACAACTGGTTAAGTGCTCACATAATAGTGTGTAAGACCCAGGTTCAAGACCCCGGTCCCTACCTGCAGAAAGAAAGCTTCACAAGTGGTGAGGCATGGCTGCAGGTGTCTCTCTCTGTCTCTCTCTCATCTATCTCCCTTTACCTTCTCAATTTCTCTCTGTCTCTATCTAATAATAAATAAATAAATACATTTTAGAGAGAGAGAGAGAGAGCGAGCAGTTCTGGTGGGTCTTCTGTTGCAACAACAGGCAACATGCCAACTGTGACCTAATGGGACACTTGGAGAAGAAGGGCTTCTCTCACTAACAGATGGCCCATGTCTTTTTTTCCCCCATCATCACTGAGTTAATTAAAAGCTATTATTAATTGAAGATGAAGCTCAAGATGGACAGAGATCACAGGAGACAGTACCAGGACCTTCAAAGGTTCCAAGAAGCTGATTTCATAGTTGCAGCTCAGATGACCCTCAGAAGGCACACATGTTTCAGGCCTGACTTAGAAGTTCAAGTTTCAGGCCTGGGCCCCAGAACCCACAGACAAGGTGAAAGAAGATAAGGCTTCACAGACAGGCAAGAAAGAAATGGAGAGTGCATGTACAAACTATTATATTTACTGTCAACTGTAAAACATTAACCCCCCAAAGAAAGAAAGAAAGAAAGAAAGAAAGAAAGAAAGAAAGAAAGAAAGAAAGAAAGAAAGAAAGAAAGAAATGGAAGGGAAGGGAAGCTCTTGATGCTAGAATGTTTGCCTTGAGTCTGAAAACTGCCTGGCAACCTCCAGGTGCCCAAGATCACAGGTGAACTATGGAAACATGGTATAATCTGGAGTCAGGTGGTGATGCACCTGATTAAGTGCATGTTATACTGTGCAAGGACCCAAGTTTGAGCCCCTTTCCCCAACTGCCATGGGGGAGGGGAGAAGCTTTGTGAATGGTGAAGCAGTGCTACAGGTGTCTCTCTCTCTTCTTCACTGCTTCCTAACCTCTTGATATCTGGCTGTCTCAATCCAACAGATAAAGATAATAAAAAATTGGGCAGGGGAGACAGCATAATCGTTATGCAAACAGACTCGCATGCCTGAGGCTCCAAAATCCCAGGTTCAATCTGAGCCACTATAAGCCAGAGCTGAGTAGTGCTCTGGTATTTCTTTCTGTGTGTCTCTCTCTATCAGCATCTCTCTCAAAAATAAAATAAATTAAAAAATTTGTAAAAAATGATAAAAATAAAAAAAGAAAGATGGTATATAATCTTATGGTTGTCTTCCAATGTGTCACAAAAGGCTTTGTTTTATTCTGTTGTTAGGACCAGCCAGGCTAGCAGCTATGGGGAAGTTGGGAAATTGTGAGGATGTGGTTGAGCTTGGCAGGGCTTGACCTGAGGAGTGCATCTATCCTGTTAGTCTCTCTCTCTACTGAGAGGTTAAGCAAGGAGGGACAGGAGTAACCCCAAAGGTGTGCCTTGTCCTATCAGACTCCCTGCCTCACAAAGTATCCTGCATTCCTGATATTATGTCATTAGATAAAAAGAAAGGGGAAGAAGTCGGGTAATTGTGAGGAGCCTCACAAAGCACCCTGCATGGGGAGACAGACTTTGGGGGACTATCTGATCCTCCCAAGGTGGTAATGAAGATGCTTGTCTCTGAGAATGAGGGGAGCTGCTGAACGTCCTCCAGCTTAGAGATGGTGTGGTATAAATCCTAAACTCTGGCTCTGGATGCTCTGCCCTGCCATTTCCCAACATCCAGATGAGCCTTTGGAAATGGTGGAAGTGCTTCTGTGTGTTAGCACAAAAGGTCTGCCACGGAAGATGGTGACAGTGAGGGCCTGCCACCATGGAGTCTGAGTACAGGTCTAAAGTGGGAGCAGAAGCCTAGAAGGTCTCTCCCACCTCCAAAAGAGGCGTCCTCACACTGGGAGAGGCTGCTCTGCCTTCTGAGAATCTTGCTTCAGCCACTAAGCTGATGTGCAGCAGGGCCTCAGCCTCGTTCAATGCACAAGTCTTCATAAAGTAGTGCTCCCCAAAATGCTTGCCATCCCAGAAAGCCCTCTGTGGTATTCAGGAATCGAATGCAACCTGCCCGTAATTATGGGCTGTCATTGCAGTACTCTGGGGGCTGACTCCTTCAATTTTCTCTCTCCCTGTTTCCTCCACTTTCAACCCAGCAACTGACACTTCAGACATTCTCTGCTGGCAGGGACATTTGGGTGGGTGACAAATATGCTGATTTCTGTGGCCCTGTCCAGGACTGTGAGCTCTGGCCAGTGCTGGCCCTGAGCAAGCTGGCTGTCTTCCAACTTGATGGAGGGGTCCTTGGGGCACATTCTGCCCCATCTCTTTCCAAATAGAGACAGTGGCCTTTTCCCACATGGAAGACTGGCTTTTGGTGTGGCTCCAGCCCTGGGGAGACCCAGGCTGGCTGCCTTCCAACTTCCAGGGGAGTGGAGGGAGGGGTGGCACCAGGAATGACGGAGGAGCCCTGTCTGTTCACACAGAGCAGCCCGACTCCTGAACTCCCATGCTGAGATGACAGCCTCCCGCAGGCACCAGAGCCGCTCTTTCTCTGCCTGATTTAAAAGACAGCAGCAAGGGCTGGGAGGCTCTGAGGTGGAACAGAACAGAGGGAAGGAAAACATCATGGGAAGCAACCTATTTTTGACAACTGTGAGCCAAAACCAGGAGATTAGGTTCTGTTTGTCTTGGTCGATGGGCTTGTTTAAAACACATGCACGTATGCGTACACACACACACACACACACACACACACACACACACAAGCATGTGTGCATGCACCGGGTATTCTTGCAGTCTGAGTCTGCTCTGGTGGTCCAGGAGCCTGCTGCCAGGAGCTTGGCTCTGCCCATGCAAGCCTGTCAGTGGGAACTCTGATATGGACACAGTGCAGAGCTACCAAGACACCCTTTCCACTCCTGGGAAATCCTCATTACTGGGTGGCAAGCAGTGTCTGGAGGACTACCCCTCTCTGGCCCCCACAGGGTAGAAATGAAGGCCAGTCCACAGGAAGGTGGTGTTGGGTACCATGGAGGGTGGTATGTGGGCTACTAGGGCAAAATGGTCTGCCTTGGGAGTCAGGGGCAGAGCTGAGGAGAAGGGAGAGGAGGCTCAGATTCCTGGCTTCCTGGTTGTCTTCTGTATTCAGATGGAAGCTCCTTAGAACAAGGTCCAGACTTAGGCAGTGCTGGGCCAGGCCCAGAACAGGATTCCCTCCACTTGTCCCTCAGGATGGTTTGGAAAGAGGAAGTGGTCCTAAGAGGCAGGGCATTAAAGGTGAGCCTTCAGCAGCTGAGTGGGAGGTGTAACACTCAGGGGACTGAGACTGCCAGCTCTAAGTACCAGGTAAAAATAAAGACATGCAGGCCAGTTCGGCAAGCTGACCTGCCTCCTGACCTGTTTACTCAAGCATCTCACCTTCCACTGGAAAGATCTGGTACTTGTAGCTTCTAATATATTCTTGCCCCACCCACCCAGAAGGTCACTGCTTCTAAGAACAGTGCCATGAGCATGACAACCAATGGGAGTCATCTGAGCTTATTGCAGTGGTGATCTGAATGGTATACCACTGGATGGGGCTGGCCTGGGAAATGCAGGGGACCCTTTCTGCTACAGTCCCAGGCCTATAGGCTCCCTAGGAGCAGTGGAGGCCTGTTAGCCACAGATCCTTGACAGCCCAGGGACACTCAGCATGTGGGAAAAGGAGGAGTTTGAGCTTCACATCAGTCTCAGGAATGTTTTGATATGACCTGAAAGGCTCCTGACTGGTGAAAAAGTTGAAGAGGTTCTGTGCAAATGTTGCCACTGTAACTTTGAAATGGCCAAGTCATATGCATAATAGTATCTCAATTACATTTGTAACTAACACAACCAGATCTGAAAAGAAATATACATACACATACATTGTGATTAGTCTTTAATTTGGAGATCAGAGTTGATTATTAGAGTGAGTGTGTGTGTGTGTGTGTGTGTGTGTGTGTGTATGTGTGTGTGTGTGTTTACCAGAGCACTGCTCAGCTCTGGCTTATGGTGGTATAGGGGTTGAACAAGGGACTCTGGAGTCTTAAGCTTAAGAGTCTCTTTACATAACCATTATGCTATCTATCCCCACTCTTTTTCTTGTGTGTGTGGCACCTGTTTCCTTCATATATTCTGCAATTGGTGCTTGTAAATCAAGGAAAAATTATTACTGAAAAATTTAATAAAGCCTGGCACTTGTTTCCAGCTCTGAGGACGTGGGAGTTGAGTGTGGCCCTAACAGACTCAGCCCCTTCAACAGTAGCTTCTGATACCCCATCCCTGACTGGTGCACCCACAGTCCCACACCTGCAGCAGCTCCAGATCAGATGAGTCCTCCTGTCCTGGAACCATCTCTGTCAGCATCTCAGACATGACTTTGGTATTTCCTCGAACCACATCCAGCTCGCTGCGAAGCCTGGCAATCTGTGGGGGGTGGGGGAAGAAAGCAGGAAGCAGTTAGTCACCCCACACCAGGCTGGACAGTTGACTCAGTGTGGGTCACACACCTGCAGCTTAGACCTTTATGAGAATGATGGCAGCCCTGGATGAGAACAGGCTAAGAGGTGAGGCCAGCCTGGAGGCACTGGCCGCTAAGTCTCTGAGTAGGGACTCCACCCATGACTGAGGCAGTGTTGTCTGGCCAGTGCAGAGCTGCTCTGCAGTCTTAGTCTTTCCCACCACAGGCCCTTGAATAGACTTCATCTTTTGGTACCATTTCTGCTCTTACCAATGCAGTCCTTTCAGGGCTGGGCCCATCATTGTTCTAGATCAGTATGGGTTAATCTACTGACCACTGCTCAGGCAAAGGCAAGTGGAACTTGAAATTTAGTATATCTAGGAGCTTCTGTCATAAAGTTGACAACTGTGTATGACCTGCAAAGGATGTGCTAAATATCCAAATAGGTCTTGGCAGAAAAAAGGTACCCTATCCGTTTTTAGATGCTGGCCTCTAAGAGCGTCATCTAAATACCAAGGCTCTTGGAGAAGCTGGTCTGTGAGAGCTTCTCTGCTGCTGTGGCATGAATAAGGGAGCAAAGGCGTAGGCCCTCCTCTCTCTTGGTCCCTCCCAACGGGTAACATAATCCTGGAAAAAACATCCAACCTGTTCATCTAACAAACTCCCCAAGGCCTCTCTGTTTTTTTTTTTTTTTTTTTTTTTGGTTGCCTCCAGGGTCATCATGGGGGCTTGGTGCTGGCACTACAAAGCCACTGCTTGTGGCAGCCATTTTCCCTTTTTTTTTAATTCTTAATTTTTTATTCCATTTTACTGGATAGGACAGAGAGAAACTGAGAGGAGAGGGGGAGATAGAGAGGAAGAAAGAAAGTGAGACACTTGCAGATCTGCTTTACTATTTGTGAAGTGTCCTCTCTGTAGTGGAAAGCGGGGACTCAAATCCACTTCCTTGCGCAGATCTTTGCACTTCGTACAATGTGTACTTAATTGGGTGCACCACCACCTGGTTCCCCCAAGGCCTCTCTTTATGTGTGTGTGTATATAGGGGGTTGTTGGTAGTCCTTCCTTCAGCCTGCTCCTGGGTGTGGCACCTTTACTCCATACCCACCCCCCACCACACACACATACACACACACACACACACACACACACACACACATACACACACACACATATCTAGACTGGGACACAAAAACCTTACTGCCTACTTGCGTTATGAAAAAATCTACACTGGCAAGTCTTACGTCTAATGGTCCCTGCACAAAGAAAGGATTACTCAGTGATGGGGGACGGTGGACAGAAACCAAGACTCTGGAAGGAGTGCTAGAGACTCAAAAGCACGGTGGACAGAAACCAAGACTCTGGAAGGAGTGCTAGAGACTCAAAAGCATGGGTACCCACGGCAGTGGCACCATCTGAGGGGATCTAGCCTCTCCAAGCCTCAATTTCTTCCCCTGCAGGAGGGTAGTGGCAGCACCCCACCTCCCTGATCTGCTGTGAGTAGTGGGTGTAGAAATGCCTGCACATCATCTGCATGTACATGGGCACCATGCCCTTTCCAACCACAGGTATCCAGAGGGCTGGGTATTGCTCTGGCTTCTAGCTACACTGAGATATATTTCAAACACTTTATAAAGCTCCTCTCTGCTGAAAGGAGACTGAGGCTAAAGGCCCTAATTGGAGAGTCATAGAGAGCAGTAGAGCAGGGACCCCCAAACAAGCCCATGGGAATCCTAGTGCCCTCTTCATGCTCAGACCATGTCCCCTCCCCACTGAGAGCATTTTCATCAACAGGGCCTGAGCACTAACTCCTCTGTTTAAATTAGACTCCACAAGAATGACACTGTAACCAAGGCCAGCATGGTTTTTTCCATGACTGACTATGATTTTCATGTTCAAGCAAGAGAAATTCCACACATTACTCTCAAGACCAGTCCCTGGGAATCATCTAAAAAGAAAAACCATTTTGGGGCTAAAATGGCATTTGGTTCTTGGGAAACACCCCTGATCAGGCAGGTGGGGTTTGGGATGAAGGCAGGAAGAAAATCTCCTGGGGTTTGGCCTCTGCCTCTTCTGGTGTCTGATAGTTGCCACTGCCACAGCAGGCCAGGTGAGGCCAACCTCATTACTGTGCTTTCACCTTCACACCCACCACCCAACCTCCTGTCCTTTGGTCTCTGGACCCTGACTCACAAACTAGGGCCCACCACAGCCTAGAGGCCCCCAGCAGTATCTCTTTGAGCTAAACTTTGGGTTTATGGGCATGACACATCTAGAATGTCCTTACACCTGCCCCCATCCTCCCCACTACACAGGGAACTCTCAAATGAAGGGGCTTGAGGCCAGGGAGGTAGCTCAGTGGTAGAGATCAGACCTTGCACATGGAGGCCCTGGATTTGATCCTGACACTGCATTATATGGCAGACTGGCTCTCGGGTTTCTCTCTCTATTCACTGAGCCACCTGTGTGTCACTAACACCAAGCACAGCATCCTGGCTGGGTTGTGAACCTCTTGGGAGCCAAAGAGCTTCCCCATCCCAGAAGGATGCAGGTACCTGTTCTGAACTGGCTGTGATGGGTCCGCTGACACTCAGAGCTGGGGCCTGCAAAGTAGAGTAAGAAGCAGGAGGTGAGGAGTAGGTGCCTGTGCTGGTCCTCTGCTGCAACTGGGATCCGGACATGGTGGTGGCTGGATCCACTTCTGGGACACTCTGCATGGCAACAACAACAAAGCCATATGTTTACTGGGGCTGCTGGGGTGGCTGAGCTGGGTACCTACCCTACCCATGCAGCACTTTCTGCCAAAGCTGCCTGCAGAGGGGCACAGGAGACACTTCTGTACTGATGAGGGTAGGGTGTCAATGGGCCTCCCACCTCCCCCTACCCCCCCCACTCCTCTCCCACCCTCACCTGCACTTCATAAACAGCAGGGCCACTTGGAGAGGCGGTTGGTTATGGTTCCCATTATTAGGGCCATCTCAGAGGTCTATGAAGTGGAGGGGAGCTACTTTTACATTTTTGCTAAGCAGGAATTCTTGGTTGGCACTGGAAGAATACATCTTAGCCTTTCGAGTAAACTAATCTAAAAAGAAACTATGCGATTTACTGGCGATATACTGAAAGCTCTTTGTAATATAGGAACGACAACACTCTCCCGTGTCATCACTACCCCTAGTGATGACACAGGAGAGTGTTGTCATTGGAACAGGTTAGGCTGGCTTGGCAAAGTGCAGAGAGCAGAGGGGAGATATCAGAAGGATGACCTGGGGAACAATGACTTTCCTTGTGTTTTCCCTTGGGGTATCTTAGCACACTCTTGCAATGTAAGCTGAGTTTATACAGGCCAGTGGGGGCACTGTCCTTCTCCTCCATTTCAGACGGGTGGAAATGGGACAAAGGAGAGTGTGGGAGGATGAGATGCCTGCTCCAGGCCCTACAGGCTTCCCAACCAGAAATGGACTCCCAGCTAGTAAAGGCACTAGTTTCCCTGTAAGGACATAGATGGTGTCAACTGAGTGCTTTCAATTATTATTATTATTGTTATTGTTATTATTATTATTATAGATAAAGAGGGTGAGAGCTGGGGGGTGGGGTGGGGTGGGGAGAGGAGATACTGAAGCAGCACTATTTTACCACCCTCAGTTTCCCCATTGCAGGTACTCCCATGTGGTTGTCTGATGTTTGAACCTGGGTTGATGTACACGGTACTCGGACACTCTACTGATTTAGCCACATGCTGGCCTCGTGCTTTCAGTTCTCAAGCAAAAACCTTCCTCAGCAGTTCCTAAACAGGCCCTCCTGGCTTTGATACCTGAGGCACATGGAACTTAGGCCAATGACAACTCAGAGTTCACTTTTTGTCTGTCTGACTTGGACACTGGGAGGACCGAGGGCCCTTCTTTACCTGGTGACAGGTGATGACACTAGTCCTTCCACCTTACTAGCATGTTGTGCTGCCCCCAAGGGATATGACATCATCTCCACTTAGGTTCCCTGGGGCCTCTGTAAAGTAGGTGTCTCAACTGACCTCTCTGGTATTCTGCCCCACTTCCCAACAACCTGAAAATTGGGAGGGGGGACACTGCAATCCCTTAATCACCAGTCAACTAGCTGTCTCTCTCTTGTGTTCCCCCTTGTTATGGAAAAGAAATGCCCTGAGCTTCCAGGAGCATGATGACAAGTTGAATAATTCAAACAGAGCAGCAGAAGGGTGGTGGCAGCGGTAGCAGTGGTGCACAGTTCGGCCATGGGGTCTTTTCTTGAGATGCCAGCTGGGAAACTTACCCGCTGTGGGGTGTGGATGGGAGACAAAGCATCCAAATCAGCCATGGGGAACTCCACTCCTTTCCTCTTCAGCTCCTCGTAGATGTGCACGACGCCTGTGAGGTCAGGGCTGCTCCGGAAGGCATCAGCCCATGCCTGCCAGGAGAAGTAACCAGTGAGGAGACATCTGTCACTGAGGAAGGCCACAGTGGCTGAACACCCATAGCAGGCTCCTCCATGGCCTAGCTCCTTCCCTTGCCCCTGCTGCCTGGCTGATGTGCAGCTGCAGAAACCTTGTTCCGGGCTGCTGCTGAGCCTGAACAGATGCAGGGAGCTCAACTGGGCATGGAGTGCCACTTGGAGAAGGGACAGAGAAATAACACCAAAATGCTGGGACACAGCCCAAAGTGGTTCCCAAGCTGCTGAACCCACTTAGGTTCCCAGAAAGCCTGCCTCACTACTGGTTGGGGGCACCTGCAGGAATGGGGGGGGAGAGTGGGACTGGGGATCTGGGGAGAAGCAGGCTCTATAGAACCCTCATCAATGGAAGGAGGAACTGCAGGCAAGTTGAGCAGAAAGGTGGGCAAGTTGAGCAGAAAACTGCTCTATGGGTGGAAAGCAGCCTAAGCCAGTTCACTTCCTCAGAGAGTGGAAACTGCAAGAGCTGAGAAGGGCTAGCCCAGCCTGTTGCTTGGTAGGGGAGGTGTCACAGGTTAGGGGTGCGGGGAGGCTCCCACAGTGACAAGGCCAAGTGGCCAAAGCCAAAACCCACCAGACCACATGACCACAACATTTCTTTATGTGAACAAGCAAAACAGGAGAGGACAAGTGAAACAGGAGAGGACAAATGTTTCAGTAGATTACTACTGATCATTCATTCATCTATGTAAATGCTTGGGGGGGGGGGGAAGCAGGCTGTGGTGCACTGGGTTAAGGGCAAGGGCCCATGCAAAAATCCAGATTCAAGATCCTGGCTCCCCACTTGTAGGGGGGGACACTTCAAAAGCAGTAAAGCAGGTCTGCAGGTGTCTATCTTTCTCTATTCCTCTCTATCTCCCCCTCCTTTCTCAATTTCTCTCTGTCCTATCCAACAAAAAAAAAAACAAAAAAAGGAAAAAATGGCCACCAGGAATGGTGGATTCATAGTACTAGCACCAAGCTCTAGCAATAACTCTGGAGGCAATAAATAAATAATTAATTCAAAAATAATGCTTAAAGTTCTTAAAAAAGAATCCATTACTGTATATGTGTATCATATTCAAAGGGCTCCCTAGAAATAGAGTCTATTCTTGGGAGCCATCCCCCATCATATATACCCAGATAAGAAGGCACAGCATCCAGAGGCCCCATCCTTACCACCAAGTCTGCTGCCACCACCAGCCTACCTGTCTCCCCTCTCTCCTGGCCCTGGGTTCCAGCCAACCCTGAGGCAGGCACAGAAACTCTATTTTCACAAACATACCTGTGTGAAAGGAGAAGGTCAGTTTCCAGCAGGCCCATTATGGGCAGTGTGGCTATCTGGCTTCCCTTGGGCCACCGATAACCAGGGGATATCACAGGGGCTTAGTGCCTGCATAAAGAATCCACTGTACCTTGTGGCCATTATATTTTGAGAGGGAAGGTGGAGAGATGGGGAGAAAAAGAGAGACACCTATAGCACTGCTTCATCTCTTGTGAAGCTTCCCCCCGTAGGTGGGGAACCCAGAGGACTTGAACCTGGATCTGCATATGTGGTAACTTGCAAGCTCATCTGGGTGTGCCAATGCCTGGCCCCCCTGGAACTGATTGAACCTTTGTCCTTGAGGGCTTTACCCCACAACAGGACAGCCCCTCCTCACCAGCACTTCCTTCTAAATCTTGAATAAGGCTGAAGGTACCTGTAGAAGGCTGCCTCAGATACACCCAGAGATCTGTCCCCAGGGATTAAGCCACCCAGAGTCCACTCCTCACCAGCTGCTTTTGCAGCCACCCTTTGATTTCAATTCCAGTTGAAGGCTGGAGGGGAATCTCATGGAATAGGGTACCTGCACTGCCATGCATGTGACCCAGGCTGGAAGCCATGTATCACATGGGAGGTGCTTTGGCAATCGAGGAAGCTTAGGTGTTGCAGTGTCTCTCCCTCTCCCTGCCTCTCTCTCTAAATGAGAAAAATAGCCCAGAGCAGTGAAATTACACATGTAGGAGGCCCTGGTTCCACCAAAAAACCAAAATCCCAGCTGTGTCTTACTATAGGTACACTAACATTTCATGACTTAGAAGGTGGTGCAGTGGATAAAGCCCTGGACTCACAAACATGAAGTCCTAATTCAACCTCTGGCATCAAATGTGCCAGAGTGATGCTCTGGCTCTTTCTCATTAATAATACATTTTAAAACATACTAAGAGAAAATATATTTGCATTTTACTTTCTGGTTAATGTCAGTGTCAGTCCACTGTGGGAGTCTGGAAAGGAAAAATCACGATAGTTCTTTCTGCTACAGCTTCCTGCATCCATACCTGGGGAAGAACACAAGGCCCCCTACCTGCCCCCACCCCCAATCTGAGGTCAGAAGAATAAATACAGAAAAAAACACTATTACCAGAAACTATCAAATACTTAAGAGGAAAATATTGGCAGAACTCTTTTCCACATAAATTTTAAAGTCCTCTTCAATGAAACAAATCCAGTTACAAAGAAGACTAAATAAAAAAATAAGCCAATGGGACTACATCAAATTGAAAAGCTTCTGCACAGCAAAAGAAACCACTACCCAAACAAAGAGACCTCCCAAAGAATGGGAGATCTTTATATGCCATACATCAGTCAAGAGGCTAATAACCAAAATATATAAAGAGCACACAAAAACCAGCAACAAGAAAACAAGTCACCCCATCCAAAAATCGGGCATATAATGTTCACTACAGAAGAGATCTAAAAGGCCGACAAACATATGAAAAAATGCTCCAAGTCTCTGATTGTCAGAGAAATTAAAATAAAGACAATAATGAGATACCACTTCACTACTGTGAGAATGTCATACACCAGAAAAGGTAGCAGCAACAAATGCTGGAGAGGTTGTGGGGACAAAAGTGTTGTGATCCCAACAGGAGTTTGGGACTATTATCAGCATGAGGCAGGACACACAGAGAAGGGAATGTATAAAGCACAGGACTTGGAGCAGGTCACTCTCTTTGGCTGTTGCTTCCTCTGGTGAAAAGCAGAGGTGCTCCAGGTATCTGCCATGGCTACTTTTCTATGGAACTGAACACGTGTGACTCTGCTAGCTGGTAAGCTTTTAGACCCCTCTACAGCCATGAGCAACCTTTACCAGAGCTGATAATTGCTTATCTTATGGGACTAAACTTTTGATAACTATACTCAGACTTTATGGACCTAGCGTACTCTTAACCCTTGATGATAATTGCTTATTTTGCCTTTTACCTGTTTCACCCTAATAAACCTTGTATTATTTAAACCCGTTCCCAGCTCCCCGCTGTGAATCCTTAAGCACCGAAGCCCCAAAAACTCCTTTTTAAGTTAAAATTACAACACAAAAGAACCCTCCTGCACTGCTGGTGGGAATGTAAATTAGACCAACTCCTGTGGAGAGCAGTCTGGAGAAGTCTCAGAAGGCTAGAAATGGACCTATGACCCTGCAATTCCTCTCCTGGGGATATATGGATATATCCTAAGGAACCAAACTTACCCAACCAAAAAGACTTGTGTATACCTATGTTCATAGCAGCACAATTTGTAATAGCCAGAACCCGGAAGCAACCAGGTGTCCAACAACAGATGAGTGGCTGAGCAAGTTGTGGTCTATATGTACAATGCAATACTACTCAACTATTAAAAATGGTGAATTCACCTTCTTCATCCCATCTTGGATGCAGCTTGAAGAAATCATATTAAGTGAGATAAGTCAGAAACAAAAGGATGAATATAGGATGATCTCATTCATAGACAGAAGTTGAAAAAACAAGATCAGAAGTGAAAACACAAAGCAGAACTTGAACTGGAATTGGTGTATTGAACAAAAGGAAAAGACACTAGGGTGGGGGAGAGGGTTCAGGTCCTGGAACATGATGGCAAAGGAGGACCTAGTGGGGGTTGTATTGTTATGTGGAAACTGGGAAATGTTATGCATGTACAAACTATTGTGTTTTGCTGTCAACGGTAAACCATTAATACCCCAAATAAGAAAAAATAAACACTGTTCCTTCAATGGTTGCTTCTAGGTATCTTCCAAAAAGTAGGTCAAATGTAACCCACCCTTCCTATGGCACTGGGGGACAGGAGGACGACACACATTTCTCAAGATCTGACTCCCTTTCTCACTGGAGGTTGGGCCCTGGGGTTCAAAAGAGCTGTGCTGTGTTCAGAGAGCACAGAGAGGTGGCTTTGACTTACAGGGGAGGATTTTCAGGGCTCTTCCAGTCCCTTCTGACTACATTGTTCTAGAAAGTTCTACCCTGTCATGACAAAGCCTCCTCTTATCTGGGCAAGCTGGAACAAGCACCTGCTGTTTGCAGGCCTGGCTAATCCAGACCCCTCCTACTCAGCACTAGTCAGCCCCTGCCTGGACACGGTGCCACCTTCTGGGTGAGGCAGTGCTAACTGCACATGCCTATTGCAGTTTCTCTTCTGAGTGACTCATGCCAATGGGGGTGGGGGGTGTTAGCAGGGGCATATTTAAAGAGATACTCTTATGTGGGAGAAATGTAGGAATGCTGAGGACTCCTGTGTCCTCCACGAACAAGTGTCTTCTCCCCTATAAGACAGACATCAAATCTCACCCTTGCACAGAGAAAGCAGCCAGTCTCTGCCCAGTCACTCTGAGTTCAGTTCTCATGGTCACAGAATGTTCCTATAGTCTTACAAAGAAAGTGGATACTTGGGCTACCAATGGGCAGAGTGACAGAAACAAAGCAGAAGCCCCTCTAGAAAACCGACACAGCTTAGAATCAAGGCTCCATTTGAGAGGCTCAGAGATGGCTCACCCAACTGAACTCACACTTTAGCATGTGCAAGGCTTTGGGTTCAAGCCTCTGGTCACCAAGTAGGAGCACCTGCATAGGGAAGGAAAAACTTCACAAGTGATGGAGAAGTGCTATAGGGTCCATCTTTCTCTTGTTTTGCCTCTCACCCTCTGTGTAAGAAAAGGAAGAAAATATTCCACTGAGAGGCACTGACTTTGATGATGCAGGTTCAAATCCCAAGTAATGACCCTGGAGTCAGGAAAACAAAACACAGCAAGCCACAACAGTTCTGCTTCATGTGGGGTCTCCAATATGCAGTCCAACAGTGGTGCTGGCAAAATGTCTATCAGAAAGCAACTCATACATCTGACATCATCATCAACTCTGACATCACTGTCACAGGGGCTGGCATGCTAAAGACCGAGAGGCCAGCTCACTGCTCTAATGTAACTCTCCTTTTACTTGCCTATGCCTGGAATGTGAGGGGCATCAAATGATCTAGTGAGCAGGGCCAGGCAGTGATGTACCTGGATGAGTGCACACATTAGCATGTGCAAGGTCTGGGTTCAAACCCTCTGAGCCTACCTGCAGGTAGGAAAGCCTCATGAGTGGTAAAGCAGGTCTGAAGGTGTCTTTCTGTCTCTCAATCTCCCCCTTCCCTCTCAATTTCTTTCTGTATTTACAAAAAGAGAAACAAAAGAGGAAAAAATGGCTTCCAGGGGCAGTGGATTTGTTGTGTGGACACCAAATCCCAGTGACAAACCTCATGGCAACGACAACAACAAATAAAAACCTAATCTAATGAGAAAGCGGGGAGAGAGAGGAAGAGATAAACAAATGCTCTTATCTCCCTTGTCATCCTGGGCTGTAAAGCAAACCCCAAACTAAATCATATACAAACACAAGCCATATTCTATTTGGTGTCTATCATCCTCAAGTTTTGGGGAAGTATTAAATCATTAGCCTTTAGCGCAACAGGTGATTGTTGATTTGAATTTTGGCTCATTTTTAGGACAAAAGGAGGCTTCTTGTTACATTCTGCTCAGGCCCAGAAATGGCCTTCCTGTTCCCAGGGACACAGGTGCCAAGGGGCTGCATGTCCATTTAGAACCTGGCCAAGGCCAGACAAACAGAGCCACACCTTCCAAGAACACGCCAATTTACCCATGTCCACCCCAACCCAGCTAGCTCACTTTCCTCAGTGGAAAGAAAAGTATTTTTACGGAGTCAGTCGGTAGTGCAGCAGGTTAAGCACAGGCGGCACAAAGTGCAAGGACCAGCATAAGGATCCCGGTTCGAGCCCCTGGCTCCCCACCTGCAAGAGAGTAGCTTCACAGGCAGTGAAGCAGGTCTGCAGGTGTCTGTCTTTCTCTCCCTCTCTCTGTCTTCCCCTCCTCTCTCCATTTCTCTCTGTCCAACAACAATGACATCAATAACAACAACAATAACTACAACAATAAAACAAGGGCAACAAAAGGTAACAAATAAAATAAATTTTAAAAGAAGGCTTTGCCTTTAAAAAGAAAAGTATTTTTAGACTCTAATGCCAGGGCCCAGGCAGGGAGCAGGCCCTAAGAAGGGAGGAAGCAGGCCAGGAGCCCCTATAGTACAGGTACAATGCAAGGATGCTTCTCCTAGTCCTCAGTGTGAGATCAAGGACATGATATGAAGCCTGGTCTAAAGCAGCACAGGCTTCTAGTCTTCCCCACAAATGGGATTTGACATGAGTAAGTGGAAAGACATGTGGCCAGAAAGCAGGGGAACCATGTGAAATGCAGGGCAAGGATAAAAGCTCAGAGGCTTTGAAATGTGGTGAGCTGCCCACCAATTGGCCCTGCTTTCCACATCTCCATGCACACACATATGCATGCATGTACCAGGAGACCAAACCCATTCTGAAAGAGCAAAGGCCTTCAATGGGGCAAACCACTGAGACCTCAACTCCAAGTACTTCCAGTGCATTCTGCTGTCAAACTCACAAACTGGGCTTTGTTTGGGAAACTAAAGGTGGTCTTCTTTGGGCAGTCTGAGGGACAATGAAGCTGTGATGGAAGGAAGGATGGTGTCTGGAAGGGGATGGAAGGCTGGTAATCCTCAGTAAGCCCAGAGGGGCAGCTGATGGCAAACATGTGCCACTGGAAATGCCAATCCTAGGCTGGCAATGCCTGTGGGTAGCAGCACTCCAGGAGGGAAGCAGAAGGGACAGTGGGCTGGGTGCCAGTGAGAGATGCAAAAGAGAAGTTTCACAGGTGGTGGAATGATGCTACAGTGTCTTCTCTTTCTCATTATTTCTTTCCTTCTTTCTTGAGTTTGGTCTCATTCTTTATCTAGAGTAAAGAAAATAAATGGCTGCTGAGAGGCACTATGCCTCAATAAACCCTGGTGGCTATAAAAAAAGGGGGGATAGCAAGGGTGTGAAGCTCCTGAGCCTCCCCATAGGCTAGGAGCAGAAAACACTAGAGAGCCAGCAATCTTATCTCTAGGTGTTGGCTTGAATTGTAACAAATTGCCAGTATCAACCACAGCTTTTAGTGCCTTTATTTCTCCTGAGAAGGATGTTATTGAATAAAGTAACTGGTTTCTTCTAATTAAAACACCCCACCACCAAAGATGCTCCTCCCTTTCTCTTAGTTCCTTCTTCTTCTCTCTGATAGCTTGAGTTCTATTGCCTGAGGGCACTGAGTTATTTTCACTTTACTTTGCTTATTCATCCTTTTTGTTTCCTTACATTGCACATACAGGTGAAATCAGGAAGTATTTATCTTTCTCCTTCTGACTTATAGGCCCCTATGGTTCCTTTCATTTGATGCAAATATCCACCATCTATCAAAGGGCACTTAAGCTGTTCCCACAGTGCTTCAGAGAACAGTGTGGTGTGCATGATTCGTCAGGATAACACGTCACATGCTTTGTCCAGATGCTGAGAAGTGGCATTATTGGATCACATAGTAGTTCTAATCTTTCTTTTAGATTTATTTATTAACATGGCCAAGAAGAGAACCAGAGCACCACTCTGGCACATTCGATGCTGAGGATTGAACGTGGGATCTCATGCCTAAGAGTCCAATGTTTCATCTTGTACTACCTCTCAGGCTGTTGTTCCTGAACCCTTTAGGCTACTATTTGCCTGCGTGTATATTTCTCAGCCTTTTACTGTGATGTCATGCTAACTCCTGGAACTGAAGTGGGCCTTCTGTGGACAGCAGGAAGTTGTATTTAGTTATCTGAGCCATCCTGTCACCCTGTGTAATTTGACTGGTGAGTTCAGGCCATCAACATTTAATAAAATCATTGATCTATCAAATTTTCTGCTATGTTCTGTGTGAATCTGAGGAGTCATTGCAGTCTGTTTCTGTCCCTTTGCTCTCTACTTACTCTCTTCCTTTGCACTTTTTTCCTCCAATGTGGCAGGGCTGGGCTTGAACCTAGGTCACATACATGACAAAAGCTGGCATACTACTCAAGTGAGCTACTTTGCTGGCCACAAAAGAATATTGATACTTCAAGTTTGGATTTTTCTAATATTGTCTCTGTTCCCTGTGGAAATGCTCTTCCATTCATTTGCTTATTTCAGTAAGCACTATTAGAAATGCTACCTTGATGTCTCGTTCAGGAAGCTTATACAGCTCTGCTGTATCTGGGGTTTACCCTCCAGGCTTTTGCTTGGATCTCTCAGTGTAAATTATCCTTCAATCTTCTCATTAAGTCAATGCTCCCTGAGAGCCTAGAACAGAGTTCATGCTGAAGTGGGTCTGCTGGTAGCCAGGAGTTTCTGGTCTTGAGTGCCCAGCAATGGCAACAGCACCAGGGTCCACTGATCCTAATGACTGGGGTCAAGCTTGTGAGTGCCAGGTGGCCCCTGGGTACCAAGTTTGAGTGGATCTTATCACAAGTGCCTGATGCTAGGGACAGCCACAGGCACAGATCCAAGTCTAAAGTGAGGCATGGGGGCTGGGCAGTGGTGCACCTAGTTAAGCTCACACATCACTAGGTACAAGGACCTGGTTTGAGCATCCACGCCTCACCTGCTGGAGAGGGGTGCTTCATGAGCAGTGAAGCAGGTCTGCAGGTATCTATCTTTCTCTCTCCTTCTCTATATCCCCCATCCCTCTCAGTTTCTCTCTGCCCTATCAAATAAAATAGAAAAAAAAAAAAGAAAAAAGGAAAAAAAAATAGCCACTGGGAGCAGTGGGGTAATGCCAAGCTGTTTGCCATGATGCTAGTGGAGGGTCAAATGTTTCATAAACTGCCATCTCTAAGGAAAGAGGAAACAGCCTAGTAATTATGCAAAAGATCCCCATGTTTGAGGCTCCAAGGTCTCTGATTCAATCCCCAGCATCACCATAAGCTAGAGATGAGCAGCACTCTAGTTAAAAACAACAAACAGCCACCTCTACCTGTTTGCCTGTGTTAGCACAGGGAGGAGGCTGGGACAGCAAAGGTAGTTCTGCCTCCTTGGTGGTGACTGGTGCCTAAGCTGATGGAGAGCAATGCAACCACCTGCTCCTCACTCAGATTGCCCAGCAGCTCATTCTTCAGTTCTAGCCCCTCTTTGGTCTTCAGCCTCTGCAACCTGTATTTTTAAAATACTGCCATCTTTGGTCATCAAAAAATTCTGAGCCAGGGAGATATAATGGTTCTGTAAAAGACCTTACACCTGGCACCACCACCATAAGCCAGAGCTGAGCACTTCTCTGGTTAAATAAAAATAGTTGGCTCTGGAGAGTTCTAGCAAGGTGAAAGAAAAGAAAGATACAGGCTTATCTCCTTCCCACATGGTCAGCAAGATGACATATACATATACACAATGGTCCCTGAGAAAAAATGAGGTTTCTCAAATTAGTGTTTAAACAAGGGAAATCAACAAGAAACATTAGAGAGTACAGGGAAAAATGTAATGTGATTTTCCTTGGAATGCTCTCTGGGCATCACAACCCATACATGAGAAGGAGGAGCAAGTGCAGCACTGAATCTTACTTTGGTGAGAGGCTTCTGTTCGTATCAAGGACTCTGCTTGCCACTTCCCTTTGAAAAGGCACAAACCAGATATGAAAAACACAGGGTTTTTCCTTCAAAAACAAGGGTAGCAATCTACAACCCCAGTACCATGAGCTAAATGCTGCTGTGAGGAGCTTTTAATGTCTTGGGACAGTTCTAGACTCACCAGCAGCACGGGTTGTCCAGGAGAGTAGTGGCCCATGGCTTAGGCTAAGCAGCTAAGATTCAAGTCTTTAGGGAAGGCCCAGTTGGACTTTCTGGGAGCTGGTGTCCACGTTATATGAAACCCCTGTCTTGCACTGTCCTGAATCTGTGGTGAGAATCACACTCACTATAGTGCTTGTTGCTACTAGTCCAAGTTTAATTAACCCAGTTCCTGGCAGTAGGAGCTTGCCTTGCTGGAGAAAGTTCATGGAAGCTGCTGGGAAAAGACCCTGTAGGGGCTAAAGCTACCTCCTACCTGCTTGTTAGAAACACACACACATGCCAACCCCCAGATGACAGAGATAGCTCTGCAGGGGAATGAGTCTTTTGTGACTTTAAAATTTTTCTTATTATTTTTATTTATTTATTGGATAGGGACAGTCAGAAACTGAGAGGGAAAGGGGAGATAGATAGATAGCTAGATAGACAGATAGATAGGAAGAAAACCAGAGACATCTGCAGCCCTGCTTCACCATTCGCAAAGCTTTCACCCTCCAGGTGGGGACCAGGGGCTCAAACCCATGTCCTTGAGCATTGTAACATATGTGCTCAACCAGGTGTGCCACCACCCAGTCCCAGAGTGAATCTTTTGTGGATGGCACTCACAACCCCAGAGAAACAGCAGTATCCATCTGCCTGTGAGCACTCTGGGTCAGAGACCTGCCTGCAGATTGAACCCATAGCTCTCAGCCCCCTGAGCTGTAAGAAGGAAAGCCAAGGCCAAGGCCCAGAGCACTGAGTGTGGGCCATGTGGCACTGCTGCCAGAGGTCATGAAGTCCGGCCCAGGAGAGAAAGTTACTCTACCCCTCTCTACTGTCAGGAGCTCAGGGGGTAGCCACTATAGGCAAATGAGGGCTCATAGTCTACTTCAGAGCCAATTACAGGGGTATGTTCAATTCCTAAATACTTACCAATTTATATATATATATATTTATTATTTTCTTTTTAGTTGGTACCTGGGTTACTGCTGGGGCTCAGTGCACAATGAATCTACCACTTCTGGCAGCCATATTTCCTTTTTCCCCCTTTATTTGATAGGTCAGAAAGAAACTGAGAGGGGAAGGGAGACAAAGAAGGAGAGAGAGAGATACCTGCTGTGCTGCTCCACTGCTTGTGAAACTTCCACTCCTGGGCCAAGGGGCTTGAACCTGGACATGTTAACATGTGCACTGTTCAGGGTGCACTGCCACCCAGGGGTGTGTGTGTGTGTGTGTGTGTGCACGCGCGCACTTTATTTATGTATTAATGAAAGAACAAGAGAAAGAGAACCAGAGCATCTGGTACATGTGACGCTAGGAACTAAACTCAAGACCTCATGCTTCAGTATCTAATGCCCTATCCACTGTGCCATCTCCCAGGCTGCATACAGCTCTCTTTAAACGTGTGATTTCCTCTGTGTATTTGGGCAGACACCTAGTGCTTCAATAAAAAGGAAAAAAGAAAGAAAGGCAAGGCTGGGGATCTGGGATCCTGTTCATTCTGGTCCAACCCACAGCAGAAGCCAACCCAAGCATAGCTCACAATCTGCCTGCTTTTGTGGGTTTGCATGCCACAACCAAAGTGAAAGGCTTTTCAAGAATACTTCAAAATCTGGGACAGAAGAACTTGCCCCTGCTGGGTCTTTAGCCCATTAAATTAGCTTTGCCTAAAGCTCCTGCTTGCCCATTTGCAAAAGCTGAGCCCTAGAGCCCTAGAGCTTCATACACTGGTGCTGCCAGACCAGCAGGGGGAGTCCTGGGAATACGGTGCAGACTCACTATGTTTGTCACTATGGAGCTGAGAGAAGGACATGAATGTGGAGCACCCATTTATCAGATTAGGTGAAACCTGGAGAACACAAAGCAACTAACAAAGTTACAGATGGGGTAGGAACTCTGGGAAGAGTTGGTGACCTTGTGAGGCCCCATGGGAAAGTGGAAAATTCTGGAGGTCCAGGGCATCTAGGGCACAAGTACTACTGGAGGGAGAGCCAGGGACCAGAACCAATGTGAAAGACAACCCCTCCAGATCCAGCAGGGACCCCCACACAGCAACCAGGGGTAACGAATCCCCTACACAGTACATGCCGCTTCCTGGTCTGGCTCTAAAGCCGCTTGCATTGTGCCCAGGCTGGGATGAGGGACCCCTGCAGCCAATTATGGAGGGGGTGTTGTGGCAAGGAAGTACACTGGAGGATGTCCAGAATGAGGGAGCAGTGCAGTGGGCAGCAGGTGTGGGTGGTGTGCAACTGTGTGCTGTACACACAAGAGATGCCAGGACACCTTTTGGAGGCAGAGGTGGGGACACCTTTGGAGGCAGAGGTGGGGCCCTGATGCCATTCCACCCAACCCTACACAGGGTTGAGCTCACCCCACTGATAAACTGCTCTTGAATCCCTGACCCATTGAAACAATTTAATATAGAATTTTTTTTTTTTTTTTTTTGCCACTAAGGCTATTGATGGGGTTGAGTGGCTACACAATGAATCCATTGCTCCCAGCAGTCATTTTTTCCTTCCCCTCCTCTTTTCTTTCATTTTTTAATTAGTGATTCAATAATGATCAACAATATTTTGGGATAAAAGGGGTACAATTCCATACATTTCCCACCACCAGAGTTAGATATACCCTCCCCTCCATTGGAAGCTTTCTTTATCCCTCTGGGAGTATGGACCAAAGATTTCTATGGGCTGCAGGTGGTGCCCCTCCCCTCTTCTTCTTACTTGACAGGACAGAGAGAAATTGAAAGAAACCCATCTCTTTCAGCGGGGATGGTACAGGAGACAAAGGGAGATACTTGCAGCCTTATTTCACCACTCATGAGGCGACCCCCCCCGCCACCGCCGCACCCCGAAGGTGGAGGTTGGGAGTTTGAACCCAAGTCTTTGGGCACTCATCAGGTATACTACCACCCAGTCCTGACCATGGTTGTTTTAAGTTGTTATGTTTTGAACCAATTTTATTTTAATTTTAGAAGTAAATTATTTATTTATTTATGGAAAAGACAAGAAGAAAGGGAGAAGCAGAGAGAGAGAGAGAACACCAGAGTATCACCCCTACACATGTGGTGCCAGGGACTGAATTCAGGACCTCAAACTTCACGTGAAAGCCCAAGTCTTCATTCATTACACCACTTCCTAGGTCATTGAGCTAGTTTTATTAAAACACCATCAATGATGAAAAATCCCAAATGTGTCAGCTGCTCTCTTGGATGTCACCAGCCTTTGCCTATGCTGCTCTCCTTGTGCTAGTTCATGCACTCTGACCTTTCTGCTGAGCTCCATGTCATCTTCAGTGTCTACCAGAAATGTCTCCCCTCAGGGACTCATTCTTGAGCACCACTTCCTCCACCCCACACACCTTCCTCAGAGTGGACCCTGACCCTGTCACTTGCCAGTCTAAGACTCATCAGTAACATGGTCTTTCCTACTCTGAATTGTCATGATGGCTCATAAGCCCTTGTGAGCAGCAGAGGTGCAGGCCCCACACAAAGTTTCCATGAGGATCTGTCAGAGTTTTCCTCTGGTGTGATGAATGTATAAAACAAACAAACAAAATAATGTTTTGCAACAAACATGTAAACCCAGAGGCAGCATGTACTCCAGCCCATCAAACTGGACAAAAGGACCTGCCAACTCACCTGGATCAGGGCAAGGACCTTGTCCTGGACGATGGTGGGAGGGTTGTTCTTGGGAGAAATGATCTTGACCAGCACACTGTCAATGAAGTCTCGGTTGGCTACAAGGACATGGAAACGGTGGCCACAGTTCTTCACACAGGTCTCCAGCACCTGGTGTGGAAAGGAAAAGGTCACTGCAGAGAGGGAGAACATGGGGAGCCAGGGGCCACTGAGGCCCCTCCCTACTCCTTCTCCCGACAGTCTGTGTCCTGGAGCCCAACCATGGTGGCACAGGCATCCCCACACTCGATTCAGTTGTTCCAGGGGGAGAGAAGAGTGGATGATGGCAACTGGGTGTTGGTGGTAGTCTCCTGTTCCTGCACAACAGCCAGTAACTGGTAATAGTTTGCCAGGAGAAGGATACTGGTATGTGAGCATGCATGTCAGAGTTGTTTTTTTCCACTGGGGACTCATGCTTGCATGATTCCATCACTTCCTGCAGATATACCCTCCTCCATAACACAGAGGGGAAGAGAGGAGAGACACTACACCATTACTGCTCCATTGACTGAAATCTCCCTTTTATACGGTGCTCCTTCGTGGCAGCTGGAGGCCAGCTCCTGGCACCAAATGTTTTTTAATTTCATTAAATTTTTTTCTTTTCTTTTTTTTCTTTTTCCTTCTGACAGAGGCAGAGAAAAATAGAGAGGGAGATAGAGAAGAAGGGGGAAGAGAGAAAGAGAGATAAAGAGACAGACTTGCAAAACTCCTCCACTACTTGTGAAGCTTCTCCCATCCCCTCTGTAGGTGGGGACCTGGGGTTAAAATTTGGTTCCTTGCACATGGTCGGTAATGTGTGCTCAACCAGGTATACCACTGCCTGTTCTCACCCAACCCCGTGTATTATTTTAAATTTTAAGATAGATTTGTTTATTATGAATGAGAGAAGAGGGAGAGTGGGCAGACTAGAGCACTGTTCAGCAACACAGGCACAAGGTGATGCCAGAGACTGAACCTGTGGTCTCCAGGGTCTCGGGCAAGCAGGCTGATGCTCTCAAAGGCTGAGTTATGTTACTGGCATATTCTGGGTTTGATGAGCTGCACAGCATGGCAGAGAAGGGTGCTGTGACAGTCTGAGTTGCTTAGTTCTCTCACACCCTATACCACCCTGCTTCTACAACTATAGCTGGCAATGACAAAGGACGTTCCCTCCCTGATGAGTGGTTTGTGGGCTTCAGCAGCTAGTTGTCAGTTCATGTTTACATCAAACCTACCCACTCCTCCCTACTCCATGAAGTTACATAGGCCTCAGTTACTCAGAAAAGTACTGAGAGTTGGGGAGAGGTTCTGACCAAGTGCCAGTGTGCACCTGATTCTTATCCTCCCACCTCCTCCCTGGGTGGCCCAGGACAAGTTTGTCTGAGCCTCAGTTAGATGGGACACATGAGTTCCCTGTATGGGACCACACTAACATCAGGGACAGCACGTCTGAAGCCCCTGTCCTTCTGGGGGAGAACCATCAATAAGGGCTGTGACAGTAACTATTCAGGAAGCCATTATAAGAGGAATAGATTGTTGTTTTAGTTTTCACATGACAGATGACAGGATTCCTGTGACTCATTGGCCCAACTGGCGGGTCTCTTTCATCTGACCATAGCTCTTAAAATTCCTTAGCTGTGTGGTCTGGGAGATGGTTCGGTGGATAAAGTATTAGACGCTCAGGCAAGAGGTCCTGAGTTCAATCCCCAGCAGCACCTGTATCAGAGTGATGTCTGATTTTTTCTCTCTCCTCCTATCTTTCTCATAAATAAATAAATAAATCTAAAAAAAATCCTTAGCTGTGTAGACTTGGCCTGCTCACCCCAGCACCCAATTCCACAGGTGGCTAGAGGGAATAATGCATTGGAAGGACATGATCCACAATGGGTGCACTGTTGGCTGCCTAAGTTCTACTCATCCACTCAAACTAACATGACCACTGGCTGCCAACACAATCCTCCCACAGGGCCTTGCCAGAGGCAGAACCTGACAAGGCATACCTTAAAGAAATGTCCATAACCCCAACAGCAATTGAACTTGGATTATAGGCAGGAACTGTGAGGGGTCCTGTCACCTTTTATATAATTTATTTTTATATTTATTTATTTATTTTTACCAGAGCACTGCTCAACTTTGGTTTATGGTGGTGCTGGGAATTAAACCTGGGACCTTTTATGCCTTAGGAATGAGGGTCTTTTTGCATAACCACTGAGCTATCTCCCCAACCTTATAGTTTCTTTTTTTTTTTTTTTAAATTCAATTTAGTTATTATTGGATAGAGACAGAGAAATTGAGAGGGGAGGAGGTGATAGAGAGGGAGAGAGACAGAGAGATACCTGCAGCTCTGCTTCACTGCTTGTGAAGCATCCCCCTGCAGGTAGAGGCTTGAACCTGGGTCCTTGCATACTGTAGTGTGCAAGGTGCACCACTGCCTGTCCCCCCATATAGTTTCTTTTTAAAAAATAAATATTAGGGGGTTGGGCAGTAGCACAGTGGGTTAAGTGCACATGGCACCAAGCACAAGGACCAGAGCAAGAATCCTGGTTCAAGCCCCCGGCTCCCCACCTGCAGGGGGGTTCACAAATGGTGAAGCAAGTCTGCAGGTGTCTATTTTTCTCTCCCCCTCTTTCTACCCTCCTCTCTCGATTTCTCTCTGTCCTGTCCAACAACAACAACATCCACGGAAGGACGTGGTCCACAACGACAACAATAACAATAATGACAACAACAAGGGCAACAAAATGGGGAAAAAAGGCCTCTAGCAGCAGTGGATTTGTAGTGCAGGCACCAAGCCCCAGCAATAACCCTGGTGACAAAAACAAATAAATAAATATTAATTTGCTCATTTATTTACTCATTTCCTGCCAGAGCTTCACTGAGGCTCTAAGCCTGTATGATTCCACCACTTTCAATGGACTTTTTTTTTTTTTAAGCCAGTCAAATCTAGCAGTGGGGGGGTTGTTTACCAGCTTTAGTGACACTAACGTTAATGTTTTTTCTGATTACTCACTACCATTGGACCAGCCTCCAATGAACTCTTATTCCCATCCCCAAAGCAGATAGGGGGAGGAGAGAATAGATACCATAAAACTGTTCCACTGCTTTTGAAGCTTTCTTTGTACACAATAGAGGTCAGGGACTCAAACCTGGATCCTCACATGGTACAATGGTATGTGATCTGCCAGGTAAGCTATCTCCCAGCCTAACTGATAGATTGATTGACTGATTATCAGACAAAGAGATCTTGAGAGAGAAAGAGAAAGGAGGGGAGTAGACCAGAGCAGTGCTCAGTTCTGGTATGGGATGGTGGACCAGAGCAGTGCTCAGAGCAGTGGACCAGAGCAGTGCTCAGTACTGGTATATGACGGTGCTTCTGAGCCTCAAGCATACATACTGGTGCTCTAAAAGGCTGAGTCACCTCCCTGGTCCACATTATACATAACTGCATTTCCTTTTCACATTTAATTAACTCTTTAAGTGAATGCTATTATCCTATTTTATCAGTTTTTCAGAGCTAAGAAGCTCTAAAAAGTGAAGACAATGGTAGAGGCACAGATTGTGTGTGAGTGCCAGGAGCAGGATGGGCACTGTGCCAGGCTTTTCTGCCTTCTCACTCTGAGGAGGCCAGAGGGCCAGCCTCCTGCATGGCACATCTCAAGCTCAGCCTTCATACCACTGGGAACATGAGCAACATTTCCCGTTCCCTCATTTGGCCTATCAGGCAGGTGTTACCCATGTTAGAGAGGAGGAAGCTGAGTGCTGATGACCCCAGCAAAATGTCACTATGAAGATGACAGCCAGGTGGCTGCCCAATCTGACACTGCCAGCTCATAATTACCCCACTGCTGTCTGGCCTGTGGGAGTCTCCTGGATCTGTTAGGCTTGCCCAGAAAACACAGAGCTCAGCATCCACCAGATGTGTTTCCTGTCTCAGCCAGCCCCCTCTCAGCTTGTGCGTGGCTCTGGGGGACCATGAGGTATCCAGCCTCCATTCTCACAGGGATCCTGGGGAACTACTGAACCCCACACTGAGGCTCTCCTTCCCCCTTTCTTACTAGAGCTATCTAAAACCCTCCTCTAAACCCTACCCTATCAGGTGTGTGCAGGCTGCTGTGGCCCAGGCAGGTGGCAGGAAAAATGGCTTATGGTAACATTAGCAGGGGGGAAAGGGCAGTTGCTGGGGGACCAGGAGTGGTAGGAAGTCACAGTGGAGGAGGGGCAGAGGGGCAGGATAGCTGAGGCTCTGTCCCCTGCATGGGTGGCTCAGAGGGAAGGACACATTTTCATCACTGGACAGCAGACAGTGAAGCCAGGGCTCATACATATAGTCCTGGAAAGGCCCTCAACAACAGTGGCATGATCAAAGAGCAGCCCGAAGCCCAGAGGAGAAGGAGATAGGGGCCCCAAAGAGCAAGAACCACTGAGGCCAGAGAGGCCCTGAGACCCACTGTAGGAGGCCCCCAAATGGCCACTGATAGATCTGTTTCTGTTCTTAATTGGTCTTAGCAATGATTTTTGTACTAGTATCACACATAATACAAATGATTAAAGCATAAGTAAGCAAGCGAAGCACTTAGTGAGACAACATAATATGACACAAAAAGACTTTCATGTCTGGAGCACCAAAGGTCCCAGGTTCAATCCCCAGCACCACCATAAGCCAGAGCTGAGCAGTGCTCTGGTAAATAATCAGACAAATAAAAGAACAACAAGGGGGAACTACAGCAAACTAGAAAGCTTCTGTATAGCAAAAGAAACCAACACAATTTTAAGAGGAAATATATGAAATGGGAGAAAATACTTCAGAGCCAACGATCTGATGTGGGGTTAATATTCAAAATATAAAATGAACTCACACAACTTACTACTAGAAAAAATTGTAAAAAGTGGGCAAATGGGGGGGGATGGGTGGTAGCGCAGCAGGTTAAGCACATATGGCATGAAGCGCAAGGACCAGCACAAGGATCCCGGTTCGAGCCCCTGGCTCTCCACCTGCAGAGGGTCACTTCACAAGCACTGAAGCAGGTCTGCAGGCATTTATCTTTCTCTCCCCCTCTGTCTTCCCTTCCTCTCTCCATGTCTCTGTCCTATCCAACAACAACGACAGCAATGACAACAACAATAAACAACAAGGGCAACAAAAAGAAAAAAGTGGTCTTCAGAAGCAGTGGATTCAGAGTGCAGGCACGGAGCCCCAGTGATGGCCCTGGAGACACATACTCACACATGGGCAAACATTGGATAGACATTTTTCCAAAGAAGAAAAGACACGTTAATGGCAAACAGGTATATAAAAATATGCACAAAGTATCTAATCATCAGGGAAATGTAAATCAAACTACCATGGGCTATCACTTCACATCTGTTAGAATGACTATTACAAAAAGGCTGGCAATAACAAACCTTGGCAGAGGTGTGGAGAAAAGGAAACCCTTGTGTACTGTTGGTAGGAATATAAATTGATACAGTCAATATGGAAAACAGTATGGTGGCTCCTCAAATAATTAAAAGTAGAACAGCCGTATGATACAGAAATCCCATTTCAGTTTGGGCAGTGGCACACCTGGTTGAGTGCACTTGTTATTGAAGTCCCATGTCTAGGTCTATAGCCAAAGGAGCTGAAAACATTATCCTGAAGCAGTATTTGTTTCCATGCTCATTGCGAAGACATGGAAACAACCAAAGTGCCTGCTGACAAATGAACAAATAAAAAATGTGGCATATACATACACGAAGAAATATTATTCAGCTATAAAAAAATAAAGAAACCTTGATCTTTTTGACAAAATGAACAGACTCTGGGAGCATTATGCTAAATAAAATTGGTCAGAGAGAGAAAGACAAATACTACAAGTTCTCACTTATAGCTAAATCGTAAAAAGCCAAACTCATATACAGAGAGTCTTTGGTCACTGCTGAAGTTTGGAGGAAAGGGCAGTGGGAGGTGACAGTTGAGGGTACAAACTGCCAGCTGTCAGATCTGATGTCTGCTGCCTGGGACTATAATTAACTGCACTATGGCATAGAGTTCAATAGAGAGTAGATGGCGATGGAGCCAAGATGGTGGCATGAAGACATTTCCTGACTTTCTTTTTTAAAAATATTTATTTATTTATTTTATTCCCTTTTGTTTCCCTTGTTGTTATATTGTTGTAGTTATTATTGTTATTGTCATTGCTGTCGTTGTTGGATAGGACAGAGAGAAATGGAGAGAGGAGGGAGAAAAAGACTCCTGTAGACCTGCTTCACCGCCTATGAAGGTGGGGAGCCAGGGGCTCGAATCAGGATACTTATGCTGATCCTTGTTCTTTGCACCACATGCACTTAACCCGTTGCGCTACCGCCCGACTCCCTCTCCTGACTTTCTTTAAAAAATTTTTTTATTATCTTTATTTTATTTACTGGAGACAGCCAGAAATCAAGAGGGAAGGGGGATGACAGAGAGGGAAAGACAGAGAGACATCTGCAGTAGTGCTTCACCACTTGCAAAGCATTCCCCCTGCAGGTGGGGACTGGGGGCTCAAATCTGGGTCCTCATGCTCAACCAGGTGCACCATCACCCAGCCCCCTGACTTTCTCTCTGCAAAGCAGCTGCTTAAAACTTGGGAATTTAGAGTGAGGGCAAAATTTCCAGACCAGTAGTGGAGGAAGTATACAGTAGGGGTCAAAGTGGTACCAAAGAGAAGAGCCCCAGATCACATATAGGCTGGAATGGGCTAGAGAAATGACAACACACATACCAGATCCTGAGCTGAGCTTGTCCAACAGGTTCCAGATGCTACAATGATGCCAACCTTACTTCCCTGGGCAGATGACCCCACCAACGTGTCCTAAAACCCTACCTCCTCAGAGCCCTGCCCCACTAGGGAAAGAGAGAAACATGCTGGGAATATGGATTAATCTGCCAATGCCCATATTCAGCAAGGAAGCAATTACAGAAGCCAGACCTTCCAAATTATGCACCCCATAATGACCCTGGGTCCATACTCCCAGAGGGATAAAGAATAAGAATGTTTTCAAGACAACAAGGGCAACAAAAGGGGATAAAAAATATCTTTAAAAAAAAAGAATGTTTTCAAGGGGGTAGGGTAGGATGGGATAGGGAGTTCTGATGGTGGGAATTGTGTGGAATTGTACCCCCCACTTATCCTATGGTCTTGTTAATATCTCCATTTTATAAATAAAAAAAATAAAAAGAAAAAAATTGAGAGTAGATTTATTTTAGAAAGAGGGGAAAGTAAGTGGGGGAAAGATACCACAGCACTGTTCCTTCATCCATGGAACTCCTTAGTGCCATTCATAATTCTCCCATAATGTGCTGGGGCTCAAACTCAGGGCCTCAAGTATGGTAATGTATACTCTCTACTGGGTGAGCTATCTCCTGGCCCCAAGACAGTATATCTTAAATGTGAACACACACACACACACACACACACACACACACACACACACACACACATATGCTAGGTATGTAAGGAGAAGGATGTGTCAGCTAATCTTGTGGTAACCATTCTATAATATATAGAGGTATCAAATCATCACCTAGTACACCTTAACTTACATATGTAATATATCAGTAATATCCCAATAAAGGTGGGAAGACAGGATAATATCACTAATTAAAAAAAGACCTAAAGGGCTGGGTGGTGGCGCACCTGTTTGAGCATACATGTTACAGTGCATAAGGACCCAGGTTCGAGTTCCTGAAGCTTCATGAGTAGTGAAGCAGGACTGCAGGTGTCTCTCTGTCTCTCTCCTGTATCACCCCCTTCTCTCTCAATTTCTGGCTGTGTCTATCCAATAAACAAATAATTTTTTTTAAAAAAAGACCTGACTACTAAGAAAGGCTGAAAGATTCTCATCTTTTCTGTTCTCTGTTGTCCTATAGGAAGGAAATCAAAGCAGAGTCTATTTTAGAAAGATTCTCACCTGGGCTGGGAAGACAACATAATGGTTATACAAAAAGACTTTGTGCCCAAAGCACCAGAGGTTCTAGGTTCCCTAGCACCACCATAAGTCAGAGCTGAGCAGTGCTCTGATAAAATAAAAAGAAAAAAAAATGAAAAGAAAAAGGAAAGATAAATAATTCTTGAATTTTCACTTGGGTAAAAACAATTCAAACAGTTTCTCTGCTCTAAAAGGAAACATGCTAGGTTGTTTTGTATAAACACCCCAGTCTCCAAATCTGCAAAGAGGTCCACATGCTGATCTATGACAGTTTCTATTATAAGAATTCACTGTGGCCCAGTTTCCACCACCTCTGAGCACAGTTAACTTTTGAGACAGAACTAACAACTAAAGGCACTTCTTTTAGTTTCCTGACATCTGAAGGCAAAGCAGAAGTCCTGGTCCCTCCTGAATGCAGTCACTTGGCTGGCTTGTCTAGCAGACTCCGTAGTGCGCTTCTCCACAGCTCAGAGCCTCACTCGCTGGAGACTCTGAGAAAACTAAAGGATTCCCTAAGCACAGCTTCTTCTCAAGGCTGGGGGCAGGCAGCTAAAAGAACAGGATGGGGAAGGCTGTAGAATATCTGCATCTCACCTGCTGATATCTGGACAGAAGTCAGCATCTTAATAAAGGGGGACCTATCTATGAGAGAAGTAGCCATTCCAGATGTTGCACACATCTGGGGTGACCCACCCCCATGCCTTGGGCCTTTCTGCTCTGACTTCTGCACCAGGACATGCCACCATGCCTTCTCTCCTGCTGGCAGGCTAGAGGTGTCAGTCAGGCACCCCAATAGCACACACATAAGCCAGCCACTGATGAGGGCACCAGGTCAGGGACGTGGGTTTCCCACCCCACCCCAAAGGTGGGACTCACTGTTAACGCCAGCATTACTTCTCTGTAGTTCCGGTTCCCATTGAGCCGCTTCTTCAGGGCACGGATGGCATCCTTTGGTCTAGAGAAAAAGATAAAGAGCCTTGAACTTACAATGAGGAACATACTCTATACCCATTCACCCATTCCCATATATGTGAACTAGCAATATATACAAGGTTATTCACTGTGGGGTATTTGTAAATGTAAAAGACTGGAAATGAACTAGATGTCCATCCATAGGAAACATAAAATGCAATCATGTTTATCCACACTGTGTAATACTGTGCATCCACAAAAAAGATATTCTTTATGTACCATGATGTGAACAGAGTCAACTACAGAGCTATGCAGAAGGTGCACACACACACACACACACACACACACACACACACACACACACACACTACATATGATCCACCCACCAGCACTGGGAAGAGAATCTCTGTAAGAAGCCACCAAAAGCTAACTGCTTCCCTAAGAGGGTAACAGGTTTTGTTTGTTTTAGCCCTTCTCAAGTTTGAATTACATTCAAATGTTATTTATCCAAGGCAACAATTAACACACTGGTGCATAGGTTACTCAACAGTAGAGCATGTTTTCAGAGACATCACAGGGGAGACACAGAACAGAGTGGTCAGGTCCTGCTTAAGCCTGGATGCTGGGCTCCTCCTGTTTCATGGAATTCCTCTGTCCTTGAGAAAAGTAAATCTTCCAAACCCAAGATGTTGTATGCCTCTCAGTAATGGATCTGATGTGGGTTCCCACAGTCTGTGGGAAATATCCTACCCTTTCTGAGCTTTAACCTGGTGAGTATAAACCAGTAGAAGAGAAGGTAAAGCTACAGGACCTGATGCAGAATATTGGATATGGAACCTCACAATCCTGTTTACCAACCAAATTCTTTATTTAATTTTTTAATTATTCTTATTTATTTATTTATTTATTTTGCCTCCAGGGTTATTGCTGGGGCTCTGTGCCTATACTATGAATCAATCAATCTACTGCTCCTAGAGGCCATTTTTTTCCATTTTTGTTGCCCTTGTTGTTGCTATTTTTATTGTTGCCAGTGCTGTTGTTGTTGTTGGATAGGACAGAGAGAAATCCAGAGAGGAGGGGAAAACAGAGAGGGGGAGAGAAAGATAGACACCTGCAGACCTGCTTTACTGCTTGTGAAGTGACCCCCTGCAGGTGGGGAGCTGGGGGCTTGAACCAGGATCCTTATGCTGGTCCTCATGCCATATGCGCTTAACCCGCTGTACTAACACATGGTCCCCAACACACCAAGTTCTAAGTTCACACAGACTGTTCGGAACCTGGAATGCAGCCTTCCTTGGATCACTATCCCACAAGTACCTATGAAGTGCAGTTCTCACGTCTACCACATTACCAAGTTTATCCTGTACCAGGAACCAACAAAGCCATGGTGCTAGGAACTTCTTCAGCCCCAAGGCCCTGCTCCAATGCTCTGCTGCCCTGATCTGGGGAGTCCTGTCCTTTGCTGTGAGTCCCACATGTCAATCTAGTAGGCCTCATCTAAGCTAACTCAGAACCCTTCTATCCTAAAGTCCATATAGTTATCTACTGACCAAATGAAAAAGTTCTCTCAAACATGTGTGAGGACGTTAGAAAAGGGAAGGTAGCTACCCTATTGTTTTAAAAATGCTTTATTTTATTAATTATCTTGATAGCGCAGAGAGAAATTGAAAGGAAAAGGGAAAACAGATTGAGAAGGAGAAGGAGAGAGACACCTGCAGCACTGCTTCACCATTTGTGGAACTTCCCCACTATAAGTGGGGACTGTGTCTTAAACCCAGGTCTTTGCTCATTATAACATATGTATTCAATTGGGTAGTACTTTATTAACCAGCCAAGTTAGGACAGAATATATACTCATAGCCCAGGAGATAATACATCCAGTAGAGTGCATGCCTTCCTGTGCAGAAGACCCTGGGTTCAAGCTCTGCTACCACAGAGGAGCACCACAGAGAACACTGGGGTTGGGGAGCTCCATGGATGGTGAGTGGTGCTGTGATGTCTCTCCCTTGCTTCTCTTTCAAATAAAGAATAGAAAACTGGCCTGGGCAGACCTTCCATCTTCTGCACCCCATAATGATCCTGGGTCCATACAGAAGGATAAAGAATAGGAAAGCTTCTAATGGAGGGGGTGAAATGGAGAACTGTGGTAGTGGAAAGTGTGTGGAATTATACCAACAGACTTGTTGTTCATTATTAAATAAATTTTAAAAAAAGATAAATCTGTATAGTAGGGCACCAAAGTAAAAACCCTGGGTTGAGGGTGAGGGTGGATTTTCAGCTTCATGGGGCAAGGGGGTTGGGGGTGGGAGGGTGGATGGGATGGGACACAGTATTTTGGTGGTGGGAATGGTGTCTATGTACACAATTATTAATTTGTAGTTAGGCAAAATATATACCTGAAAGCAAAAGTACACAATAGTCTGTAGTGAGTCAGTATAAAGTTCATGATGAAATAGTGTCTGTTTAGACTTAGATACTCTCCTCACCTACTTCCTATTACACTTCCCTCACTCATTCCAAAGCTAACCTCATCAAAGCAAGGACTGCAAAAGCTGAATAAGGGCAAGAGACTGGCATACTTTAATGATGACTCTTTAGTCAATATCAGGCCACACCATCAGCTGGGGCCCTAATGGGGGAGTTCTAAGATTCCCAAACAGACATGATGGGCCTAGATCTCAAATAAATCCCTCTCTCCATTGTTAACAGTCATCTCTATCAGGAACAACACAATAGACCCATAGGACCTTGCCTTCAACTTGGATCAACAATGGTAGAGAATGTTCCATCCTCCAAAGGGAGGATGGACAATATACTCTATGCTACACCTGAGGAAGATGGATCCTGATATTGGGGCAGCTTGGAACATTCCTACTCATGACCACAGAATGTGAGCTGAGATCTACAGGGATGCAGAGGTCACATAGGCTCCTAAGCTGAATATGGGCCCCAGATCACATCAAATCGATGGGGTTTACAATCAACAATATTTATACACCTTTCCCATATTAGGGAGCTACTCTCTTCCCTGATCCAGCTTTCTGGTCCTTCTGCCAGCCATGACATCATCTCCCCAGACAATAACTTGGATCCACTGGCATATCAGATTTCAGGCTCAGGGGGAAAAAGAACATGGAAAAAAAAAAAAAGCTAGTATGGCCATAGGCCCTTTGGAATTTAACTAAAATATGCCTACTAATTATCTACAAAATGGAGACCCCCCCCCCCATCTCTTCATCTTCACTATTCCAGCCTTTAGGTCCATGATTGCTCAACAATTTGTTTGGCTTTGTATGTTAACTCTCTTGTCAGCCACCAGGTTCCAGATGCTAGCATGATGCCGACCAGACTTCCCTGGACAGACAACCCCACCAATGTGTCATGGAGCTCCACTTCCCCAGAGCCCTTCCCCACTACTGAAAGAGAGAGACAGGCAGGGAGTATGAATCAACCTGTCAATACCCATATTCAGTGGGGAAACAATTACAGAAGCCAGACCTTTAACCTTCTGCATCCCACATACTCCCAGAGGGTTAATGCCGCAGGTACCGCCATGTCAAGTGAGCTGCTTGACACGCTACCAGCTTTGCAGGAAGTTCAGCAGGGCTGGATTCTCCAGGCCAAACTGAAACCATCTTGCCTTTCACCATGTATAGGGCTTGGGATTAAGCTCTGTGTGGTCTTAATAATATTTACCTATGGCCAGGCTCAGAGCCTGACCAATAGCAAAAGTAATGACAAAACCTGCACTTGACTCTGTAAGATTGATCATAATGGAACAAGCAACATCAGTAATGCAGAATTTTTCAGGAGGCTCCAATAGGAAAAAATGTTTCCCCCTTTATCTATACCACTTTCTTTAGTATTCCCCCTAAAATATAGAGAAAGATTGGTGGTTCCCTCAGTGGAGGGGCCACCTTACATAGCATAATTAATAAATGGAAAGTTATGGTACATGCCTAGATACAATAGACCTTTTACTTTTTATTTATTTATTTTTCCCTTTTGTTGCCCTTATTGTTTTTCTTTTCTTTTTTTATTGTTGTTGTAGTTATTGTTGTTGTTGTTGATGATGATGATGTCATCATTGTTAGATAGGACAGAGAGAAATGGAGAGAGGACAGGAAGACAGAGAGAGGCAGAGAAAGATAGACACTTGCAGACCAGCTTCACCGCCTGTGAAGTGATTCCCCTGCAAGTGGGGAGCCAGGGCTCGAACCAGGATCCTTACGCTGGTCCTTGCACTTTGTACCACGTGCGCTTAACCCAATGTGCTACCACCTGACTCCCACAATAGGCCTTTTAATCTACCACCCACCACTATGCTCCCACTTTCTTATGCAGGAATAGTACAAAAGAACCTAGGTCACACAGTGAACATACACAGAAGATGGATTCCAGCTAGAGAGCTTAACTTTATGGAGAGGCTGGCCAGGTCAGCACCACCTTGGTGCCTTCTCAGTAAGAAACAAAATAAAACTCCTTGATCAAACAATGGAACAGATTTTATGAAAAATGGGCTACTTAATTTGTTTAAGGCCCCTAGAAACATAACAAGCTTGAACTTTCTATGAACCATTGGCTTCTGATGCATAGGGGCAGAGAATGGCATAAACATACAGGTAGAATATTAATCTTAATCAATAAGACATCTGCCTAGCACACAGGTACAGGAATAACAAAAGACATAGAAACTGTGATGTGATCTCTAGGGAGAAAAATGCCCCTAGAATGTGAATGTTCCACAAAGCAGGAGGTGTTCCCTACCTGTGCTGTTCTTACTTGGTTGATTTTTGTATTAATAATCAAAGCCTTGATGATTTTTGTATTAGTGACCAAAGCCTCGGTGATTTTTGTTTTAGTAATCTATATCTTGGTGATTTTTGTTTTAATGATCTAAGCCTTATGAGACTATAAAAAAGTTCTGCTTGAGTATGACAGAGATGTCTGCTTGAGCTTGATTCAGCATCAACTCACTAGTCTCTCATTCTTCATTCTTTGCCAATGCCCTTCCTCCTCCAGGATACCCTAGTAACCTGCTGGGGCTGGCTCCCAGCAGGTTAAAGAATAGGAAAGCTATCAGGGGAGGAGATGGGATACAGAGTTCTGGTGGTGGGAATTGTGCGAAGCTGTACCCCTCTTATCCTATGGTTTTGTCAATGTTTCCTTTTTATAAATAAAAAATTAAAAAAAGATAAATCTAAAAATAAATTATCAGAGTAAAAATCAATTACAGTTTTGAAGAGAAAAAGAAAGAAAGAAAGAAAGAAAGAAAAAATGTTTCCTTTTTATAAATAAAAAATTTAAAAAAAGATAAATCTAAAAATAAATTATCAGAGTAAAAATCAATTACAGTTTTGAAGAGAAAAAGAAAGAAAGAAAGAAAGAAAGAAAGAAAGAAAGAAAGAAAGAAAGAAAGAAAAAAGAGGCCTAGGGAGGCCCATTCAGTGGTATTACACATGTGTGAGGTTCTGGGTTCATTGCCTGGCCCCACATAATGAGAAAGAACAAGAAGAAAATGAAATCCACACTAAAAAGGCAAAAATTCTGGGACACAATTAAATAATTAGGACCCTGAGGGCCAAATAGCTCATTAGGACAGTGCATTGCTTTGCCACATGTACAACTCAGGTTTCAGCCTGGCCACCACCACACTGAAGGTGCTGTGGTCTCTTTCACTCTCTCTCTGCCTGTCTCCATCTTAAAAAAAAAAAGACACAAAGAATACCCCAAGTCCCCATTTCTGCAGCCCTAATGGGAAGGCTGCTGCTCTGGAGGTTCCAGCTGAAGGTGAACTGTTGGGGCACTCAGGGCTCGGCCCCTCCCACATGCTGGTGGTAACAGGCTGCTGGCTCTACATGGGGAGGCTGACTGCTGTGAATACAGGACTCAGGAGCTCTGGACTTGATGGGGTACTGGCGGATGTAAGCTGGTGAGGTGTGATTTCTCTCCTTTCTTCAAGGCTCTGCCAGGCCCTATTAGCCCAGACTCACTCACAGCTGCTCTCCCTGTCACTCCTGTCTCAACCCTCTCCTCCCACAGAAGGGAAAGGTGGGCACAGCTCCCAAGGTCTCCCATCTCTATGAGCTCACAGAGCATGGTACATGCACTCCACCAGTGCGGGGGTGATAGTGGTGGGAAATCAGAATCAGTGTGCTGCAGGGTGAGAGCTAGAATGAAAATACTGTGATGGCAAGCACTGCCTGAGAGTGACTGGGAGAGCACAAAAGCAACTATTTATCTCCCCAGGGGAGAAGCTTCAGAGAGGAGGATCAAAGTCTGGCAGAGGGATCTTGAAGAAGTTTCCAGAGCAGCAGCAGATTAGCTAGGGTGGAATTGGAGACAGGGAGAGAGGAGACAAGGAGAGTCTAGAGACAAGAGGAAGCAGAAAGAACAGAGTGGGAGGACCTGTGAATCTGAAGTTCAGCCTTCCTGGCAGCCCTGAGGCTGTAACAACCCCTCCTCTACCCAGCCATCTTCAGTCTCTTCCATACTCAGACTTCTTTCCATTTCTTCTTCAGCTCTACAATGGGCTTTTCTGAACAGTCTTGCCCCTAGTGCCCCAGAGGGCCTGGCTGCTCCACCACCCTGGGCATCTCTCCTCCTCCCTCTCTGCTCCCCTCCTCTCAGCCATTGTCTCTCATTACCACATCAATGCAGGTAGAAATCACAGTTTCTCCTCAGAGCCCCTTCTACCCCACAGACTGGGGCACAACAATTCCAGTGACTTAAGGTCAGGTATTGGTACACCCAGTAGAGTTCAAGCCTCTGGTCCCCCCACCTGCAAGGGGAAGCTTCATGAGCAGGGATGCCAAGTGTCTCTCTTTCCTCCCCTTCCTATTTCTGTCTCTTGTAAAAAAAAAAAAAAAAGTGAGCAAGGATCAGTGTAAAGATGGCTATGGAAATGCCCCAGAGGTGGCATTTCCATAGCAGGTGGGCATCAGAGGTGACATCTGAGAACTGTCTCAAGAGTATAACCAAAACCATATGCCTGCACCCTGTTTAGCTAAGTTTGGATGAGGCAAGGCCTAAGGCACCCAGGCCATCCAGAGACTGACCCACAGGCTGAAGTGAGTTGACCCTAGTCATTAAGGAAACACAAGGGTGGGTCTGGGGGCAGCTCATCAATCCTGCCTTGGCCCAGATTACAGCCTTCTGGGGGGCAAAGTTCAGGAAGAGGAGTGAGTTGGTGGCTCAGCCTGCTGGCTGGGGCTTGCATCTGCTATGAGACAAGGCAGACGACCAAACCACTGTGGGTCTCAGTTTACTCAACAGTAAAATGGGCTGTAGTTTCCTCAGTGGGTAATTTGGGGGCTGGGATGTGGCAAACACTAAGAGAACAGCAGACAGGAGAAGGACAGGATGCCCACAGTACAGGCACCACTTGTACCTCTGTTGTCTCAGAGGAGATGAATAACCCACTGGGGTCACAGGGCTATGGAGAGCAAGACTCAAGAGTTCTAGCCCCGGTTGGGGCATCAGGCTCCATTGCTTATATTCCTTTGAAGCTATTCCTTCCCAGGATGCCCACCTGCCCTTCCCCCACCCCCAGTCACCCTGCAACTGGCTTATGCTAACACTCTACTTTGGTGTCATCTCTCCTTTGCTGGTACAGTGCTGAGGCCAATTTATTCCTTAGCTGTACTCTCCTTTCCTTTCTAACACTCGTCGCTCAGCATTTTAACATGTCTATAAGGCTGCATTCTCCATCTGACTATGGATTCCCTTGAAACTTCATTCATTTATTCATTCACTCACTTCTTTAACAAACGCTAGTCAGGTGGCAGTTCGATACATACTATGCCAGGACTGGAGAGGATGTGGTGAGGGGGACAGGACTCCTGACCTCATGGTGACTGTGCACTGGGGCACTCCACACATCATAAGGGAGGGAGGGTTATGAGGGAACCTCAATCCCAGCTGAAACCAAGAGAATGACAGGCCTCCTCAGTGGAAGGAAGAGGTGAAGGTGGTAGTGGTGGTCCCAGTGAGACCTGGAAAAGCAGCTCAGCCCTCAGGAGGAGGCTCCCATACTCTGTACATGGAAAAGCATCATTCCAGAGCAAACAGTGTGTGTCCTCAGATTTGCAGATGTAGGTATGTGAAAGGTTTAAGGAACCGAAAGGTCAGACATTGGAGAATGATGATAAAGAGGAGAAGGCCTTCAGGAGAGTGACAGAGGGGTCATGTCAGCCCAAAGGGCCTGGTATGGGTTTGCACCCTGAGAGAAGGCTTGTTATGGAGGGAAGAAGGATGAGAGTGGGTTGCCAGGAGGGATGGCTGCACAGCACAGCTATGACTCTAAGAGGGTGATGCAGAGGGACCTGAGCTTCCATCCCAGTCTCTCCTGGAACATACCCCTCTATACACTTTCTCCAACCCAATCAGATCACCTGTGTCCCCAGCACATGGCCTTGTCACATGGTCCTCTGCCTTGCAGTGATTTTCTCTTCTTGCCATCTAAGGCTCCAGCCTGCCCTGGGCTCTCCAGAGTCAAATCCAGCTGCAGTTCCCAGCCTGCTGCAACAGGGACCCAGGGTACCAGACTCAGCCCTGACCCAGATTCCCTGCCCACTAAGCATCTCCAGAACACCCACCTGTAGCTGAACAAGCTAAAACAGTATCATAACAGTGTAGCAAAATAGATGAACTCCAGAAAACAGTAGAGGGGAGAGAGAACAGAATCAGTGAGGCTGAAGACAGAATTAGCAAGATTGAGGATTAGAGACCACTAAAAAAGAAGTAAGAGATCTCAAAAAGAGATTAAGAGAGGGAGAGGAAGAAAGCATTCTTCAAATCATAATAGCTGAAAACTTCTCTAGTCTAGATAACATCAAAGACATAAAGATTCAAGAAGCCCAGTAGGTCCCAAACAGAATTAACTTAAAGATACGAAGACACATCCTATTTAGAATGGAAAGGAATAAGGATAGAGAAAGGATCCTGAAGGCTGCAAGAGGAAAACAAAGAGTCACCTACAGAGGAAAACCTGTAAGATTAGCAGCAGACTTCTCCACACAAACACTACAGACCAGAAGAGAATGCCAAGATATCTATCGAGTGCTCAATGAGAAAGGCTTTCAACAAAGAATACTATATCCTGCTAGACTGTCATTCAGACTAGATAGAGGCATAAAAACCTTCTCAGACAAGCAACAGTTGAAGGAATCAACTATACCAAGCCTGCCCTGAAAGAAGTTCTGAAAGGTCTCCTATAAGTCAGACCACCATAAATATGCCATCTATCAGAACACACTAAAACTCTACAAGAATGGCATTAAAATATCTTTAATCTTTGATATCAATAAATGTCAATGGCCTGAATTCACCTGTTAAAAGACACAGAGTAGGAAGATGGATAAGAAAACACAACCCAACAATATGCTGTCTACAGGAAACCCACCTAACTCAACAGACTTAAAGTGAAAGGATGGAAAACTATCATACAAGCCAATGGCACACAAAAAGGGGCAGAAACAGCTATTCTCATATATGACATGATAGATGTTAAAATAGATAATATTAAAAATATAGGACTGGACACTACTTAATGCTCAGAGGATCAGTCAATCAAGAGGACATAACAATTATTAACATCTGTGCACCCAATGAGAAGCCATATAAATACATCAAACATCTACTGAAAGAGCTACAGCAATATATTAACAGCAACACAGTCATAGTAGGGGACTTCAACACCCCACTCTCTCAACTTGACAGATCATCCAGGCAGAAAATCAATAAAGACATAAGGGAGCTAAATGAAGAGATAGATAAACTAGAACTTTGGACATTTTCAGAGTCATTCATCCCAAGAAACTGGAATACACATTTTACTCAAATACACATGGGTCATTCTGAAGGATAGACCATATGTTAGGCCACAAAGACAGCATCAGCAAATTCAAGAGCATTGAAATCATCCCAAGCATCTTGTCAGACCACAGTGGAATTAAACTAACACTTAACAATCAACAAAAGATTAGTAATAGTCCCAAAATGTGGAGGCTCAACAATACACTTCTTAACAACTTCTGGGTCAAAGAGGGAATAAAGGAAGAAATGAAAATGTTTTGAGAGTTCAATGAAAATGAAGACACAAGCTATCAAAATATTTGGGACACAGCTAAGGCAGTGCTGAGAGGGAAGTTCATAGCCATACAAGTACACATTAGGAAACAAGAAAAAGCACAAATAAACAGTCTGATTGCACATCTTGAAGACCTAGAAGAAGAAGAACAAAGGAACAATAAAGCAACCAGAAGGACAGAAATCATTAAAGTTAGGGCAGAAATCAATAACATTGAAAATAAAACCATACAAAAGATCAATGAAAGTAAATGTTGGTTCTTTGAAAGAGTGAATAAAATCAACAAACCTTTAGCCAGACTCACAAGACAAAAAAGGGAGAAGACCCAAATAAATTGGATCATAAATGAAAGAAGAGATATAACAACAGACACCACAGAAATTCAACATATCATGCGAGACTTCTATGAACAACTATGTGCCACCAAGTTAGAGAACCTGGAAGAAATGGATGATTTCCTAGATACCTACCAACTTCCAAAACTAAGTAAAGAGGAAGTAGATGACATGAACAGGCCCATCACAGCTAATGAAATTGAAACAGTTATCAAAAATCTCCCCAAAAATAAAAGTCCTGGACCAGATGGTTTTACAAATGAATTCTACAAAACCTTCAAAGAAGAACTAATACCACTACTTTTAAAAGTCTTCCAGAAGGTTGAAGACATTGGAATACTCCCTTCCAGCTTCTATGAAGCCAACATCACTCTGATACCAAAAGCAGACAGGACACAACCAAACAAGAAAACTACAGACCAATATCTCTGATGAACATAGATGCTAAAATATTGAACAAAATTCTAGCCAACCGGTAACAGCAGTATATCAAAAAGATTGTTTATCATGACTAAGTGGGGTTTATCCCAGGCATGCAAGGTTGGTTTAATATATGTAAATCAATCAATGTGATCCACCACATCAACAAAAGCAAGAACAAAAACCACATGGTCATATCTATAGATGCAGAGAAAGCCTTTGACAAAATACAACATCCCTTTATGATCAAAACACTACAAAAAATGGGAATAGATGGAAAATTCCTGAAGATAGTGGAGTCTATATATAGCAAACCTACAGCCAACATCATACTCAATGGTGAAAAACTGGAAGCATTTCCCATCAGATCAGGTACTAGACAGGGCTGCCCACTATCACCATTACTATTCAACATAGTGTTGGAAGTTCTTGCCATAGCAATCAGGCAGGAGCAAGGAATAAAAGGGATACAAATTGGAAGAGAAGAAGTCAAACTCTCCTTATTTGCAGATGACATGATAGTATACATAGAAAAACCTAAGGACTCCAACAAGAAGCTTTTGGATATCATCAGGCAATACAGTAAGGTGTCAGGCTACAAAATTAACATTCAAAAGTCAGTGGCACTCCTCTATGCAAACACTAAGTTAGAAGAAATTGAAATCCAGAAGTCAATTTCTTTTACTATAGCAATAAAAACAGTAAAATATCTAGGAGTAAACCTAACCAAAGAAGTGAAAGACTTGTATACTGAAAATTATGAGTCACTACTCAAGGAAACTGAAAAAGACACAAAGAAGTGGAGAGATATCCCATGTTCATGGGTTGGAAGAATTAACATCATCAAAATGAATATACTATCCAGAGCCATATACAAATTTAATGTTATCCCCATCAAGATCCAAACCACATTTTTTAGGAGAGTAGAGCAAATGCTACAAATGTTTATCTGGAACCAGAAAAGACCTAGAATTGCCAAAAAATCTTGAGAAGAAAGAACAGAACTGGAGGCATCAGACTCCCAGATCTCAAATTGTATTATAGGGCCACTGTCAGCAAAACTGTTTTGGTACTGGAACATGAATAGACATACTGACCAGCAGAACAGAATTGAAAGCCCAGAAGTAATCCCCCACATCTATGGACATCTAATCTTTGACAAAGGTACCCAGACTATTAAATGGGGAAAGCAGAGTCTCTTCAACAAATGGTGTTGGAAAAAATGGGTTGAAACATGCAGAAGAATGAAACTGAACCACAGTATATTTCACCAAATACAAAAGTAAATCCCAAGTGGATCAAGGACTTGGATGTTAGATCACAAATTAACAGATACTTAGAGGAAAATATTGCAAAACTCTTTCCTGCATAAATTTTAAAGACATCTTCAATGAAAGGAATCCAATTATAAAGAAGACTAAGACAAGCATAAACCTGTGGGATTACATAAAATTAAAAAGCTTCTGCACAGCTAAAGAAACTACTACTCAAACCAAGAGAACCCTCACAGAATGAGAGAACATCTTTACATGCCATACATCAGACAAGAGGCTAATAACCAGAATATATAAAGAACTTGCAAATCTCAACAACAAGACAACAAATAACCCCATCCAAAAATGGGGGGAGGACATGGACAGAATATTCAACACAGAAGAGATCCAAAAGGCCAAGAAACACATAAAATGCTCCAAGTCTCTGTCAGAGAAATGCAAATAAAGATAACAATGAGATGCCACTTCACTCCTGTGAGAATGTCATACATCAGAAAAGGTAACAGCAGCAAATGCTGGAGAGGGTGTGGGGCCAAAGGAACCTTTGTGTATTGCTGGTGGGAATTTCAATTGGTCCAACCTCTGTAGAGAACAGTCTGGAGAACTCTCAGAAGGCTAGAAGTGAACCTACCCTCAGATCCTGCAATTCCTCTCCTGGGGATATATCCTAAGGAAACCAACACATCCATCCAAAGAGATCTGTGTACACATATGTTCTTGGCAGCACAATTTGTAATAGCCAAAACCTGGAAGCAACCCAGGTGTCCAACAACAGATGAGTGGCTGAGCAAGTTGTGGTATATATATACAATGGAGTACTACTCAGCTATAAAAAATGGTGACTTCACCATTTTCAGCCGATTTTGGATGGACCTTGAAAAATTCATGTTAAGTGAAATAAGTCAGAAACAGAAGGATGAATATGAGATGATCTCACTCTCAGGCAGAAGTTGAAAAACAAGATCAGAAAAGAAAACACAAGTAGAACCTGAAATGGAATTGGCATATCGCACCAAAGTAAAAGATTATGGGGTGGGTGGGTGGGGAGAATACAGGTCCATGAAGGATGATAGAGGACCTAGTGGGGGTTGTATTGTTATATGGAAAACTGGGAAATGTTATGCATGTACAAACTATTGTATTTACTGTTGAATGTAAAACATTAATTCCCCAATAAAGAAATTTAAAAAAACACCCACCTCATTCTTGCCTTCAGTCCTGTCCACCTGACCACCTTGTATGACTCTTAGTAACTTGTTTATGACCTTCCACCCTGTTCAACACTGTCAGCTCCCCAAGGGGAGGGAGTCTGTTTACCCTGCTCACTGCTATGTCCTCAGTACTTCCACTAGCGCCTGGTACAAGGCATCACTCAGTCAAACATTGTCCAATGAAAGTAGGACAGAGCTTAAGAAGCAAGATGATTTAGAGGAAGGCACCAAAGTGCCTGGGTTGAGGGTGAGGGTAGATGCTCAGCTTCAAGGGGCAGGGGGTGGTGGGGGGAGGGGGTAGAACAGGATGGGACACAAGTCTTTTGGTGGTGGGAATAGTGTTTATATAGTTAGATAAATCACTATTTAATTAATATGCGAGGGGAAAATTGATTGAAAGAATGTCTTAATCTTTTTAATGCACAGACAGACTTTTTAATACATAGGCTGAGTCTTTGATATGTTGACTCTCTTAAAAGCTTAGACCAGGGAGAACAGAAGCAACTGGTGGTATAGCTATATACAAATAATGTCAAAGGACATAAATTATGGTGATATTGTGTACGATACAGCAAATCCTAACAAAGGGATATTTCAAAGTTAACCCAATTGCCAAATAATGTAATTATAGTAATAACTATCTATTGTCTTCTTAAACCCTAAGACAGCAGGAACCTCCCACTTCCTCTATAGAGCCTTTATTTCCCCCAGTCCTGGAACCTCTAGAGTGGGGCTCACTTTCCTGCTTGCTTCTCTTGTCATACCAAATGATAGTGTATCGCCGATGCCAACCTAATCAATGCAACGAGTACCACCTCAGCATGCTTCACTTCAGACTGTGTCCACAGATGTCAGGCATCGAATGTCAACCCTCAGACTCATTACTCGGGTGAGACCTTTCCTTTCATGGTATTCTCTAATTCCATTCCAGGTGGTTTACTTCCTTACAAAATCCTAAAACCTAGATATAGACCCAGTCCCATGAGATAGGGCATATGTTCATATGTACCCATAAATTAGGGCAAAATACATACCTGAACGTAAAAGCACACAATAGTCTGCAGTGAGTCAGTATAAAGTTCATAATGGGGAGTTGGGCAGTAGCACAGCAGGTTAAGTGCACGTGGCACAAAACGCAAGGACTGGCAAAAGGATCCCGGTTCAAGCACCAGGCTCCCCACCTGTAGGGGAGTCGCTTCACAGGCAGTGAAGCGTGTCTGCAGATGTCTATCTTTCTCTGCCCCTCTCTGTCTTCCCCTCCTCTCTCAATTTCTCTCTCCTATACAACAATGACAACATCAATAACAACAACAATAATAACTACAACAACAATGAAAAAGAACAAGGGCAACAAAAGGGAAAATAAATAAATTAATTAAAAAAAATAAAGTTCATAATGAAATAGTGTCTACTTAGACTTAGACTCACTCCAAAGCTAGCCTTATCAAAGCAAGGACTGCAAAAGCTGAATAAGGGCAAGAGACTGGCATACTTCAATGAAGACTCTTTTTTAATTTTTTTGTATTTATTTATTTTCTCTTTTGTTGCCCTTGTTGTTTTTCATTATTGTTGTATGATGACTCTTTAGTCACTATCAGGGCACCCCATCAGCTGGAGTCCTAAGATTCCCAAACAGAGATGATGGGCCTAGATCTCAAATAAATCCCTCTCTCCATTGTTACCGGTCATTTCTATCAGGAACAACACAATAGACCCCTCTGTGGGCCCCTCATAGGACCTTGCCCTCAACTTGGATCAGCAATGGTAGAGAATGTTCCATCCTCCGAAGGGAGGGTGGACAATATACTCTATGCTACACCTGAGGAAGATGGGTCCTGATATTGGGGCAGCTTGGAACATTCCTACTCATGACCACAGAATGTGAGCTGAGATCTACAGGGATGCAGAGGTCACATAGGCTCCTAAGCTGAATATGGGCCCCAGATCACAGCAAATCAATGGGGTTTACAATCAACAATATCTATACACCTTTCCCATATTTGGGAGCTACTCTCTTCCCTGATCCAGCTTTTTGGTTCTTTATGCAGCCATGACATCATCTCCCCAGATAATAACTTGGATCCACCTGTATTGCAGATTTCAGGCTCAGGGGGAAAAAAAAACTAGTATAGCCACAGGCCCTTTGGAATTTAACTAAAATATGCCTACTAGCTATCTACAAAACAGAGAACCCCCCCCCAACTCTTCATCTGCACTATTCTAGCCTTTAGGCTTATGATTAGTCAACAACTTGTTGACTCTTTTCAGCCACCAGGTTCCAGATGCCAGCATGATGTCAATCAGACTTCCCTGGACAGACAACCCCACCAATGTGTCCTGGTGCTCCAATTCCCCAGAGGCCCACCCCACTAGGGAAAGAGAAAGACAGGCTAAGAGTATGGATCAACCTGTTAATGCCCATGTTCAGCAGGGAAGCAATTACAGAAGCCAGACCTTCAACCTTCTGCACCCCATAATGACCCTGGGCACATACTCCCAGAGAGATAACGAATAGGAAAGCTATCAGGGGAGGGAATGGGATACAGAGTTCTGGTGGTGGGAATTGTGTGGAGTTGTACCCCTCTTATCCTATGGTTTTGTTAATGTTTCCTTTTTATAAATAATATAAAATAAAATTTTAAAAAAGCAAGATGAAGGGTAGGGCTGCCAGAATCTCAGCTGTTCTTGCCACCCAGTGATGGTTTCATGGGACCAGATTCCAGAGAGTACTGTTATGATGTAGACAGACAGATCTGGGAGAAGCACAAAGTAGAATGAAGTTGTAAGGTAGAAAAGGGGGCTCTACAGTAAACAACAGGAACAGAAGTTCAGGACTAAGAGTGGTGGGCTAGGGTCCAGCCCAGCCAAGCAGCACAGAGCCAGCCTCAGGTCTGGGAAGAGGCAGTAGAGGCTGTCTACACAGCATGGAGTACTGGAGGGCTGGGGAAGCACATACCCTTCCTCTGTCTCATTGATGATGTCGCAGATTTCCATGTTCAGTGTCCAGTCCTCACTCTGCAGAGAGCCGTCAGTGGCCTTTTCTGCAAATTAAGAGATAAAGTCAATTTATATTTCTCCAGGAATAAGGGGACTGGGGCAGGAAGGGTGCATAACCACTCAACCAGCAGGCCTAACCTCCAGAGCAGTTCCAGTCCCTTTCAAGTTCAGTTTTGCTATGATAAGAAAACACCCAGTGAAAGCCCTAGGCCAGAATGTCATCACCATAACAATGTCTTCGTTCACCACATGCCAAACCATCCAGCTTGTGATAGCTAAAAAAGTTAGCACAAACAGATATGCCAGGGTTATGAGCACAGATTCTGGAGCCAGTCAACACTGGGATTTGACCAATGACTCTGCTGTCATGTGCTCCAATGCTCTCACTTATAGACCAGTAAAAACAAAAACAAACAAAAACCCAGCACCTACCCCTCTAGAGCTGTTATGATTAAGTGGAAATATAAATCACTTGATATAAAGCCCAACAAAGAGTTAACACTTATAATTACTATAAATTAGCTTCCCAGCCATTTAAAACCCCTCTTATCCTCTGGTTTTGTTAATGTTTCCTTTTTATAAATAATATAAAATAAAATTTTAAAAAAGCAAGATGAAGGGTAGAGCTGCCAGAATCTCAGCTGTTCTTGCCACCCAGTGGTGGTTTCATGGGACCAGATTCCAGAGAGTACTGTTATGATGTAACATAACAGTACAGATGTAACTGAACTGAAAGGGACTGGATCTGCTCTGGAGGTTAGGCCTGCTGGTTGGGTGTTTCTGCACCCTTCCTGCCCCAGTCATTTAAGATGTGTTATCTTAAACAAGAGGACAAAAAAGGGATCATGATACACACATACTGTACTGCTAAGCCACTTTCCTGGCCCTTCCCACATCTAAAAAGAAGCTTTGGTTCCTACAGGTTGAGTACTTGGCCTGGATGTTATAATTGAAAATTGATGTTAGGACATGCAAGTCTGTCTTTAAAGGGTAGGCATTTGCATGGTGCATACCTCCTGAACTTGAAGAGGAAGTTACTATTTTGGATGAGTGGTCTGGGAGGTGGAATAGCAAATAAAAGTGTTGGACTCTCAAGCATGAGGCCCCAAGTTCAATTCTTGGCAGTGCATGTGCCAGGGTGATATTCTGGTATTCTCTCTCTTTCTCCTGCTCTCCCCACCTTTGTCTCAATAGTAAGTAAAACCTTAACAAAAAAAATTAATTCTAAACCTACCCCAACCTAACTATATGATTCATCACCAACATTTTACCAATGCTTCATGCAGACACACCAATAGGACACTCAAAAGAATATAACAGATGACCTCCATAAATGCTGGAAGTGTCCTTGTGGAGCTTGATGTAGTAATGGAGAAATACACTGTTCTTTATATAACATGCTGGAGCTCAAATGTACAACAGTTGTTCTTACAAGCAGTGACAGCACACTCCCAAAATACATCTATAGCTCAAAAATATTGTGCAACAGCCTTCAGTTCATATTAACAAGCCTTATTGTTTTAATTTTAACCAAAAAGAAAAAAAGACCTATCTCCAGCCTCTGCACTCTCTTTATCCATCACCCTTGGCACCCAGAGAGACTCTAAACCCCCTTAGAAAGCAAACTCACCCAAGAATGGTGAGAATATGCTCCAAGAAACAGCAAGTGTGTGTAGCAGACTGGGCAGAGGCCCCAAGCCCTGGGTCCTTAACCAAAGTCTACAATGCTGCTGGCCTGGCAGATACAGAGGAAGTCTGTGATGAGGGAAATCTGTAAAAGGACAGAGAAGTTGAAGTGGAGACTATTGAGAGCAGAGATGAGGGAGCAAGATGCCTGCTCCCTCATCTGATCCAGAGACAGTGGGCAGCACTACTGAACCCCTAGTCCAGGCAGAAAGGGTGGAAGCACAGAGGCAGAACTGCTAACGTAGGGGCCAGTCTAACTGAGAAGGAACTGGATGCATACAGAAGGACACTGTGAGGCAGTGTAAGGATAGCAGTAATCTATGACTCGGTAAGAGGCTACAGGAAGCCTCCTTGTCACAGGTGGCTGGTGACTACTCTCAGGAATGACTCTTCTTGGGGGAGAGTGTGTATGTCCATAGATACAGCAGCTTCCAGGGAAAGGCACTAATGCCCTTCTGCTTGTGGACCTGAGTTTGAGACCTTCTGGGCCAGTGAAAGGACAGAGCAGCTCTGGTCATCTGTCTCTATCACAGCATGGAGCCTAATGGGAAGAAAGTCTTGTAACTGCACTTTGGCAGGGCTTCAAGGGACAGTTTGGGGAGGTTTAATAGAGGAAATAGGAAATCAATGAAAGCTCATTTTGCAAGCTGGGTTTAGAAGCAGAATCCATTAGCTGTATGCTCCCCCACCCTCTCTCGCTAATCACACCAGGGAGGGGTGCAAAGGCAGACAGCTTATTCCTAGGCTCAGTGCAACCTATTCAAATATGGGGTTCAGTGTGTTCACACTACACGACACAGACTGGCTTAAATTATCAAGAACCAGCCAAAGAAAAGGCTTCTTTCCTTCCTAATAGAACTGCCCTCAAATAGGAAAAAATGTTTTCCCTGGGCATCACTTTGTCCCCCATCATCACTTTAACTGCAGGTAGGCTCCCTTGGCTCCTTCTCTCCCTAGGCCAGAGAAGGCAAGTTCCTCTCTGTCTTTTGTCCTGGAATGTAACAAAAGCTGATGTCAGTCCTGATGCAAGGGCAAAAACAATGCTCCAGGGAAAGATAGGGCTATCCTTTCTAGCAGCTGGGCCCTGGGGTGGATCAGGAAGGCTAATGTCCTTGCATCCAAAGGGCTAACCTCTTGGCAATTTCCAGTGGCTGGTAGTGGGCTAATGGCCAGGTGTTGGGCAGGGCAGAGGCAAGTACAGCTTCCATAAAACCCTCAGTGCAATGTGGTACTGTTGCCATGGCATCACCTCCATGCAGAAAAGGGAGCCCCCAGCCTAGAGGGGCATCCTGTCCTAAAGCCCTCACCCTGAGGCAGTGCTGGAATTCTGTTCTCTTTCCACTGCTGTCCTGCTAGAAGGGGCATTGCAATCCAGCAGCTGGGTTTCTTGGGCAGCTGCTCCTGACACTTTGATGTTAAATATACTGACTTGAGAAGAACAGAGGACTGGAAGGTAAGAGAGGGCTGGGCTCTGCATACTGTATGCTTTGGTGAGAGTGAGGAAAATCAGCAGAGCATTTACTTCCCCAACAATCAAGAGTGTGGGACTCAGAAGACAGCCCCCTGGGCTGCTGCATGATGGGGGGGGGGGCAACAGGGAGTAGGGAGAAAGCTGGGTGGAAGCGCATCTGACAGCTCCCTCTAATAATCTAAGATGTGCTTTCTGGATTATCAGCCGCTGTCTCAGAGGGCGGCCCCCACCAGGCAGGAGGAGAGAATAATCAATCGCCACAGAGCCATCACTGCCTGTGTCTGTTGCCTCAAGTTCCCAACAGGCCTGCTGAATGTTAATTGCCACCAAAGAAAAGACATGAGAATGGATTCTGAGCACTCCACCCATTTTAGGGGATGTCCTTTCCTATGACAGCAATGCAACACCATCCCCTCATTCATGCCCTCAACAGGAAGAGAATTCAGAAGGCATAATGGAAGTACTATCTGAGCAGCCCATGAGTGACTGAGGCAGTTGTCTCTGGAATGCAAAGTAAAACCTCAAGACCTCACTACCCTGTGCTATTCACAGAGGGCTGGTAAGACCCAAGATGTAGCCTGTACTGTCCCTGGATCTAAGGAAAGGGAGATGGTTAAGAGCCTGCTTTAAAAGGTAGGTACATGCAGCCTGGGAGGTGACACTATAAATAGAGTGCCTAATTTGCATGCATGAGGTTACAAATTCAATTCTTGGCATTGTGTGAGATAGACTGGGGCTCTAGTTATTTCTCTCTCCAATAAACACATAAATCTTTTCAAAACATCAACAACAAAAAGCCAGGGTAGCATCCAGGGAAGAGGTTGAGCTAGTAAAGTACAGGTCTTGCAGGTGTGATGCCCTAGCACCACATCTGCTGGAGTAGAGTGATGCTCTGGTCTCATAGAAATTAGTACTTTGGTTGGTTTGGTTTTTGTTTGTATTTTGACCACAGCACTGCTCAGCTACTGCTTACAGCACCACAGTTGAACCTGGGACCCCTGTGGCCTCTGGCACAAAAAGTCTGGGCTATACTAAATGACTGTAATGGAGAGGCAGATAGGCAGCTGGTCATGATGGCATCCATCCTGCACTATAACAGCAGGTGGACACAGCTCTCAGTGTGGCCAAGGAAATCAAGGGAAAATTATCCACACACACAAGACAGACAACAATATGCTTTCTTAAACATATTATGCAGAGTAATGAGACATACCAGGGAGGACCAGTTAGAGACAAGTGAACTCCCAGAGGAAGCTACTAGGTCTCTGCCTCTACTCGCAACTAGAGAGCCCATCCATCCAGGGAGGGCATGATGTAGGATAAGGGTTTCCTGGCATGGCTATATATAAATAATTTCAAAGGACATAAATTATGGTGATGTTGTGTATGATACAGCAAATCCTAACAAAGGGATATTTCAAAGTTAACCCAGTTGCCAAATAATGTGATTATAGCAATAACTATCTATTGTCTTCTTAAACCCTAAGATAGCAGGAACCTCCCACTTCCTCTATAGAACCTATATTTCCCCCAGTCCTGGAATCTCTGGGGTGGGGCTCACTTTCCTGCATGCCTCTCTTGTCATACCAAATGATATTGCATCCGCCAGTCCCAGCCTAATCAATGCAACGAGTACCACCTCAGCATGCTTCACTTCAGACTGTGTCCTGAGACATCAGGCATGGAATGTCAACCCTTCACCCTCATTACTCGGGTGAGACCTTTCCTTTCATGGTATTCTCTAATTCCATTCCAGGAGGTTCACTTCCTTACAAAGTCCCAAAACCTAGGTATAGACCAGGTCTTCCCATAAGATACAGCATATGTTCACATGTATCCATAAATTAGGCAAAATATATACCTGAAAGCAAAAGTACACAATAGTCTGTAGTGAGTCAGTATAAAGTTCATGATGAAATAGTGTCTGTTTAGACTTAGATACTCTCCTCACCTACTTCCTATTACACTTCCCTCACTCATTCCAAAGCTAACCTCATCAAAGCAAGGACTGCAAAAGCTGAATAAGGGCAAGAGACTGGCATACTTTAATGATGACTCTTTAGTCACTATCAGGCCACACCATCAGCTGGGGCCCTAATCGGGGAGTTCTAAGATTCCCAAACAGACATGATGGGCCTAGATCTCAAATAAGTCCCTCTCTCCATCGTTACTGGTCATCTCTATCAAGAACAACACAATAGACCCCTTTGTGGGCCCCCATAGGACCTTGCCTTCAACTTGGATCAACAATGGTAGAGAATGTTCCATCCTCCAAAGGGAGGATGAACAATATACTCTATGCTACACCTGAGGAAGATGGGTCCTGATATTGGGGCAGCTTGGAACATTCCTACTCATGACCATAGAATGTGAGCTGAGATCTACAGGGATGCAGAGGTCACATAGGCTCCTAAGCTGAATATGGGCCCCAGATCACAGCAAATTGATGGGGTTTACAATCAACAATATTTAAATACCTTTCCCATATTTGGGAGCTACTCTCTTCCCTGATCCAGCTTTTTGGTTCTTTATGCAGCCATGACATCATCTCCCCAGACAATAATTAAGATCCACCTGCATATCAGATATCACAGGCAAAAAAAAAAAACCCCACTAGTATAGCCACAGACCCTTTGGAATTTAACTAAAAATATGCATACTAGCTATCTACAAAATGGAGGATCCCCCAGCTCTTCATCTGCACTATTCCAGCCCTTAGGTCCATGATTGCTCAACAATTTGTTTGGCTTTGTATGTTAACTCTCTTGTCAACCACCAGGTTTCAGATGCTAGCATAATGCCGACCAGACTTCCCTGGACAGACAACCCCACCAATGTGTCCTGGAGCTCTGCTTCCCCAGAGCCCTTCCCCACTAGGGAAAAAGAGAAGTAGGCTGGGAGTATCGATAGACCTGTCAACGCCCATGTTCAGCGGGGAAGCAATTACAGAAGCCAGACCTTCAACCTTCTGCATCCCACAATGACCTTGGGTCCATACTCCCAGAGGGCTAAAGAATAGGAAAGCTATCAGGGGAGAGGATGGGATACAGAGTTCTGGTGGTGGGAATTGTGTGAAGTTGTACCCCTCATATCCTATGGTTTAGTCAATGTTTCCTTTTTATAAATAAAAATTTAAAAATAAATAATCTGTAAAGTAAAAAAAAAAAAGTATAAGGGTTCCCAACCTTTACTGCAAGTCAGAATCCCAGGCAAAGCAG